>NW_028152496.1:10000-15581 GCF_951799395.1 Argentina silus | reverse complement strand
CCATTTACTTCCGTTAATGTTGTGTTTTTAATTCATTTTAAACTGGTCAGTATTGATGTCAAACATGTCCGATTTAAATGAAATGTTTTTATGTGGTTTTAACATTTGCCTCACAAGGTTTTAATGACTAACCTTGAAGTGGTCGATACACTGAAGTGCATTCTGGATCCAGCACGGTACCAGTTTAGTGTCTGTTAGCCTGGTACCAGTTTAGTGTCTGTTAGCCTGGTACCAGTTTAGTGTCTGTTAGCCTGGTACCAGTTTAGTGTCTGTTAGCCTGGTACCAGTTGAGTGGTGTTAGCTTGGTACCAGTGTACTGTCTGTTAGCTCAAGTAGGACTCTACACACTGCTGGGCCAACAGAACCTTACTGGGCCCAACAGAACCTTACTGGGCCCAACAGAACCTCACTGGGCCCAACAGAACCTTACTGGGCCCAACAGAACCTTACTGGCTGGCTCGGATAGTTCCCTTTCACATTGTCCTCTCCAAAACTGTTACCTACTATGGTGAATGTGGAACCAGTACAGCCCAGTACAGCCCAGTACAGCCAAGCATAGCTCAGTTCAGCCCAGCTTGGTTGGTGCTCTGTAGTGTGATTAGTGTTAGTCTGGATCTGAACTAGGGTTCTGTTAGTGGCCCTCTAGGAGACCCGCTCTGTCTGCTCTGGTACCAGACTGTCTGCTCTGGTACCAGACTGTCTGCTCTGGTACCAGACTGTCTGCTCTGGTACGAGACTGTCTGCCCTGGTACCAGACTGTCTGCCCTGGTACCAGACTGTCTGCCCTGGTACCAGACTGTCAGGGTGTCATTTTAACCTCCGTTAGACGTCATTTATTAGAAGAGGTAGAAGATCTTATGGGACGTGACTGATTGTTGCCATGGAACTGATAGAAGCTGAACTACTTCAGTATGTTCATATATCTCATTAAATATATTTCTGGAAACATTTCCTGACTCCTTTTCTTCTGTTCATTGTGGTGTTCTCTCACCCGCAGACACCCTCTCACCTTCTCTCCCTCCCTCCCCCCCTTCTCTCCCTCCCTCTCACCTTCTCTCCCTCCCTCCCCCCTTCTCTCCCTCCCTCTCACCTTCTCTACCTCCCTCCCCCCTTCTCTCCCTCCCTCCCCCCTTCTCTCCCTCCCTCCCCCCTTCCTTTCCCTTCCCTTCCCCCTTCTCTCCCTCCCTCCCCCCTTCTCTCCCTCCCTCCCCCCTTCTCTACCTCCCTCCCCTTCCTTTCCCTTCCCTTCCCCCTTCTCTACCTCCCTCTCCCCTTCCTTTCCCTTCCCTTCCCCCATACATCAGGTTATTGATGCATGAGATTATCAGGGTTATAATAGTCATGTGCAGAAATATCTGTCCATATCTTTAATTCAAATTGAGGATGTTGAAAAGAGTCATTCTGGTTTAGATGACAGAAAACATCAAACCACAGCCATGTATGATAGAAGCCTATCCATGTATGATAGAAGCCTATCCATGTATGATAGAAGCCTATCCATGTATGATAGAAGCCTATCCATGTATGATAGAAGCCTATCCATGGTAGAAGCAAGCAGCCATACTTTGATTAGAGTCGATTTGAAATAATTTTTTTGTGGAAGAATGTGCATGTGGATTTCTGATAGATGACATCTCCATGGTAACGACATCAAGGTAACATCAAGGAAGTCCTGTGGCCTGGTGACATTCATCACCTCTCACGTCTGATAAACATTTTAAACATTGATTTAATGACGTCTGATCCATATACTACAGTAGCCACATACAGAGACACTTCAACACCGTCACCAACAGATGGCGCTCTACAGCAAAGAATTTCAATTCCTTTTCAGAGAGGGATATTATTAAATAGAAAGTAGACACATTTAATTGTATATTTCTCAGCATTTTATTGTAAAAAGTGCCAGACTTCACTGTTACCAACACCTGAAGGCAGAGCAAAGGCCTCTTTCTTACATACATTAATACAAAACACATCTCAATGATTTAGAAAAAATAAATACTCCACATATACAAAATTATCTGGTTAAAAATAAATACAATTTCAATGTAATTACAGGTGTCCACTCTACATTCTATAGTGGCAAAAATAATTGGTAACTATTCATCAATACTTATTTATTCATTAACATCTGCTTATTCATCAGTAATAGCACAACAGACAGGTAGAGCAGCAGAGTAGCAGTGGTTTTACCATTAATAGATCCAGCTACTAATGATGTTCCACACACACAACATACATGTCCTCCATATCTACACACACACAACATACATGTCCTCCATATCTACACACACAAGAGTCTAAGAGTGTGTTTCACAGAAACACCAAGTCTCCAGAGTTCAACACTTTCTGTTAATCTACCTGAGGGTCTCAGCCAGTCCAGTTGTACCATTAGAACACACACACACACACACACACACACACACACACACACACACACATACAGGCTCACACAGACACACACACACACATACAGACACACACACACATACAGACACACACAGGCTCACACAGACACACACACACACACATACAGACACACACACACATACAGACACACACAGGCTCACACAGACACACACACACACACATACAGACAGACACACACACACAGACAAGCTCACACAGACACATACACACACACACACGCCCCTGGCTACACCTGCGTGAGCGGCAGGTCCTTGGTGGCGTTGTGGTTCTTCCTGCAGCAGCAGCGTTTACAGCAGAGCACGCAGAGGAAGACGAAGAGGAGGAGGAGGAGCACCATGATGAAGATGGCCCCGGCGATCACGCCCACGCTGAACTCTGAGGAGAGACACAACAGAGACAGATGAGTCACATCACAGGACTAATTCATTAAGGAGAGAATGATTCACATCAGGACTGATTCATTAAGGAGAGAATGATTCACATCAGGACTGATTCATTAAGGAGAGATCGATTCACATCAGGACTGATTCACTCGAGGATGATTCTTTTGAAAGGGGATGATTCAAAAGAATTCAATCAAATGAGATTCACAACAGCCGTGTTTCAACGCGTGAACGACGGGATTGGACCTCATGTTCTCTGTTGACACGTTTACGTTGTAACACAACACACACGCCATTTAGCTGCTCACATCGCCACGAGAGCAGGCGTGTTTCAGCCCCCCGGCGACGGGCACCAGCCCACCATCCTACCGCTGCTCTACCAGCTGACCATCCTACCGCTGCTCTACCAGCTGACCATCCTACCGCTGCTCTACCAGCTGACATCTACCAGCTGACATCTACCAGCTGACATCTACCAGCTGACTGGTTCCATCACATTTACATTTATAACATTTATCAGACGTCTTTTCAAATCCATCTGTTTAAGTAAGTGAATCATCGATCCATCAGTCATCATAAGATAAAGTCATCAATGCTCAGACCAGGGGCCATAGGCAGTCACCATGATAGAAGGATTTTTCTTTTAAATTATTTATTAACAGGAGAGAACTTGTACAGGGGGGTAGTGGGGGTGAAGAGGTCTCTAGGGTTAGGGTTAGTACAGGGGGGTTAGGGTTAGGGTTAGTACGGGGGGTTAGGGTTAGGGTTAGTACAGGGGGGTAGTGGGGGTGAAGAGGTCTCTAGGGTTAGGGTTAGGGTTAGTACAGGGGGGGTAGTGGGGGTGAAGAGGTCTCTAGGGTTAGGGTTAGGGTTAGGGTTAGTACAGGGGGGGTAGTGGGGGTGAAGAGGTCTCTAGGGTTAGGGTTAGGGTTAGGGTTAGTACAGGGGGGTAGTGGGGGTGAGAGGTGGTTGGTCTTCTTACCCTCCAGTAAGGTCTTGTCCTCCCTGGGGGAGCACTGCACCCGGCTCCACTCCCCCAGCTTGCGGTCCTTGCGGGAGGGGATGTAGGCGGCCACTCTGAAACAGTAGCTCACCCCCCGGTCCAGACCGCTCAACACCACCCTGCTCTGGGACGACACCTTCTCCTTCTGTAGGGGGGGGGCACGGTTACACACAGGCTGGTCTCTCTGGCTCACACACACACACACACACACACACACACACCCACACCCACAAACACACACACACACACACACACACACAGACTGGTCTCTCTGTCTCTCTCTCTCTCTCTCTCTCTCTCACACACACACACCACACACACACACACACACACACACACACACACACACACACACACACACACACACACACACACACACACACAGACTGGTCTCTCTGTCTCTCTCTCTCTCTCACACACACAGGCTTAAGTGTTTTTATTTATTTTTTCTCACCAACTAATGTTTTAAATCTTTAAGTTATGGTTTTAATACGAGCCCCTTTCACTCTGAAAAAATGAAATGGATTGAAACCCCCCCACGAACTTGAGCTCAATACTCCTTTCATACTTCTGGAAGGGGTAAATAAACCCCAGCAGCGCCAGGTCCAGGTCCAGGTCCTGGCTGAGCTCACCTTGCCTGTGCTGGCAGCTTTGCTGTAGATGACCTTGTAGCTGAGGTCATCCTGCAGGACGTCCCTGATGCTGAGCAGCCTGCCGTTCCTGTAGAGAGGGGTCGGGGGGTCAGAGACCTGGAGCACCATGGAGGTCTTGTCCTCTCCCACCTCCAACATCACCTCAGGCTTACCGATATCAGCTGGCAGGAGAGGGAGAGAGAGGGAGAGAGAGGGAGAGAGAGAGAGAGAGGGAGGGAGGGAGGGAGGGAGGGAGAGAGAGAGGGAGAGAGGGAGAGAGAGGAAGAGGGAGGGAGGGAGGGAGAGAGGGGGAGAGAGGGAGAGAGGCGGTGTTAATCAGGTGATACTAACGTCGTCATCAACCCAGGTGGACAACCGTGTCACTGCGATTATGACATCATCTCACAATAAGGTCATGTGATCGATCTCTCTGGAAGACGTGTGGATTTGAACCTCCATCTCAAAACCCATCTTTTTAAACTCGCTTTTAATCTTCAACTATTCCTCTTGTTGTTTTTACTGACTACGCTGTTTTACTTTTTATTTATCCATCTATTCTTGTTCTCTCCATGGAATGTTGTGTCTTTGAGTCCTGAGAAAAGCGCTGTACAAAGTCAACGCATTATTATGATTATTATTATTATTATGATTGTTATTATGATTATTATTATTATTATTATGATTGTTATTATGATTGTTATTATGATTATGATTATTATTCTGATTGTTATTATTATTCTGATTGTTATTCTGATTATTATTCTGATTATTATTCTGATTGTTATTCTGATTGTTATTATGATTATGATTATTATTATGATTGTTATTATGATTATGATTATTATTCTGATTATTATTCTGATTGTTATTCTGATTGTTATTATGATTATGATTATTATTATGATTGTTATTATGATTATGATTATTATTCTGATTGTTATTCTGATTGTTATTCTGATTGTTATTCTGATTGTTATTATGATTGTTATTCTGATTGTTATGTGATGTAGTGATGATTCTGATTCTGATTGTTATTCTGATTGTTATTCTGATTGTTATTCTGATTGTTATGATTGTTATTCTGATTGTTATGTGATGTAGTGATGATTGTTATGTGATGTAGTGATGAT
>NW_028152497.1:0-82264 GCF_951799395.1 Argentina silus | reverse complement strand
CCTAATAACCACAAGCAGCCCCTACTCCAATATAGGAGACACTGTTTTCATCAAGTTTGAAGCCTCAGTTTTGGCTGGACAGCCATTTCTTTATTTTTGGGGCCTGTGTGTTTTTCGACCTGGAAATGGCAAAAAAGGCGCGAAAACATTGATTTGTCTCTCCTGCCGCGCACACACTTCCGATAGCTTGCGAAGGCCTAAAAAACACAAGCTGCCCTTGAGTTATTGTGGGAGAGAATGTTTTCATCAAGTTTGAAGCCATAGTTTTGGCGCGGCAGCCGTTTCTTTCATTTTGGGGCCTATGTGTTTTTCGACCTTGAAATCGTAAAAAAGGCGCGAAAACATGGATTTGTCTCTCCTGCCGCGCACACACTTCCGATAGCTTGCGAAGGCCTAAAAAACACAAGCGGCCCTTGAGTTATTGTCTGAGAGACTGTTTTAATCAAGTTTGAAGCCTCAGTTTTGGCTGGACAGCCGTTTCTTTATTTTTGGGGCCTTTGTTTTCTTCGACCTGGAAATGGCAAAAAAGGCGCGAAAACATGGATTTGTCTCTCCTGCCGCGCACACACACTTCTGATAGCGTGCAAAGGCCTAAAAAACACAAGCAGCCCGTGAGTTATTATGGGAGAGACTGTTTTCATCAAGTTTGAAGCCATAGTTTTGGCGCGGCAGCCGTTTCTTTCATTTTGGGGCCTATGTGTTTTTCGACCTTGAAATCGCAAAAAAGGCGCGAAAACATGGATTTGTCTCTCCTGCCGCGCACACACTTCGGAGAGCTTGCAAATGCCTAATAACCACAAGCAGCCCCTACTCCAATATGGGAGACACTGTTTTCATCAAGTTTGAAGCCTCAGTTTTGGCTGGACAGCCATTTCTTTATTTTTGGGGCCTGTGTGTTTTTCGACCTGGAAATGGCAAAAAAGGCGCGAAAACATTGATTTGTCTCTCCTGCCGCGCACACACTTCGGAGAGCTTGCAAAGGCCTAAAAAACACAAGCAGCCCGTGAGTTATTATGGGAGAGACTGTTTTCATCAAGTTTGAAGCCATAGTTTTGGCGCGGCAGCCGTTTCTTTCATTTTGGGGCCTATGTGTTTTTCGACCTTGAAATCGCAAAAAAGGCGCGAAAACATGGATTTGTCTCTCCTGCCGCGCACACACTTCGGAGAGCTTGCAAATGCCTAATAACCACAAGCAGCCCCTACTCCAATATGGGAGACACTGTTTTCATCAAGTTTGAAGCCTCAGTTTTGGCTGGACAGCCATTTCTTTATTTTTGGGGCCTGTGTGTTTTTCGACCTGGAAATGGCAAAAAAGGCGCGAAAACATTGATTTGTCTCTCCTGCCGCGCACACACTTCGGAGAGCTTGCAAAGGCCTAATAACCACAAGCAGCCCCTACTCCACTATGGGAGACACTGTTTTCATCAAGTTTGAAGCCTCAGTGTTGGCGCGGCAGCCTTTTCTTTTTCTTTCGGGATTGTGTTTTTCTCCACCTGAAAATGCCAAAGAAGGCATAAAAACATGGATTTGTCTCTCCTGCTGCGCACACACTTCGGAGAGCTTGCAAATGCCTAATAACCACAAGCAGCCCCTACTCCAATATAGGAGACACTGTTTTCATCAAGTTTGAAGCCTCAGTTTTGGCTGGACAGCCATTTCTTTATTTTTGGGGCCTGTGTGTTTTTCGACCTGGAAATGGCAAAAAAGGCGCGAAAACATTGATTTGTCTCTCCTGCCGCGCACACACTTCCGATAGCTTGCGAAGGCCTAAAAAACACAAGCTGCCCTTGAGTTATTGTGGGAGAGAATGTTTTCATCAAGTTTGAAGCCATAGTTTTGGCGCGGCAGCCGTTTCTTTCATTTTGGGGCCTATGTGTTTTTCGACCTTGAAATCGTAAAAAAGGCGCGAAAACATGGATTTGTCTCTCCTGCCGCGCACACACTTCCGATAGCTTGCGAAGGCCTAAAAAACACAAGCGGCCCTTGAGTTATTGTCTGAGAGACTGTTTTAATCAAGTTTGAAGCCTCAGTTTTGGCTGGACAGCCGTTTCTTTATTTTTGGGGCCTTTGTTTTCTTCGACCTGGAAATGGCAAAAAAGGCGCGAAAACATGGATTTGTCTCTCCTGCCGCGCACACACTTCTGATAGCGTGCAAAGGCCTAAAAAACACAAGCAGCCCGTGAGTTATTATGGGAGAGACTGTTTTCATCAAGTTTGAAGCCATAGTTTTGGCGCGGCAGCCGTTTCTTTCATTTTGGGGCCTATGTGTTTTTCGACCTTGAAATCGCAAAAAAGGCGCGAAAACATGGATTTGTCTCTCCTGCCGCGCACACACTTCGGAGAGCTTGCAAATGCCTAATAACCACAAGCAGCCCCTACTCCAATATGGGAGACACTGTTTTCATCAAGTTTGAAGCCTCAGTTTTGGCTGGACAGCCATTTCTTTATTTTTGGGGCCTGTGTGTTTTTCGACCTGGAAATGGCAAAAAAGGCGCGAAAACATTGATTTGTCTCTCCTGCCGCGCACACACTTCGGAGAGCTTGCAAAGGCCTAAAAAACACAAGCAGCCCGTGAGTTATTATGGGAGAGACTGTTTTCATCAAGTTTGAAGCCATAGTTTTGGCGCGGCAGCCGTTTCTTTCATTTTGGGGCCTATGTGTTTTTCGACCTTGAAATCGCAAAAAAGGCGCGAAAACATGGATTTGTCTCTCCTGCCGCGCACACACTTCGGAGAGCTTGCAAATGCCTAATAACCACAAGCAGCCCCTACTCCAATATGGGAGACACTGTTTTCATCAAGTTTGAAGCCTCAGTTTTGGCTGGACAGCCATTTCTTTATTTTTGGGGCCTGTGTGTTTTTCGACCTGGAAATGGCAAAAAAGGCGCGAAAACATTGATTTGTCTCTCCTGCCGCGCACACACTTCGGAGAGCTTGCAAAGGCCTAATAACCACAAGCAGCCCCTACTCCACTATGGGAGACACTGTTTTCATCAAGTTTGAAGCCTCAGTGTTGGCGCGGCAGCCTTTTCTTTCTCTTTCGGGATTGTGTTTTTCTCCACCTGAAAATGCCAAAGAAGGCATAAAAACATGGATTTGTCTCTCCTGCTGCGCACACACTTCGGAGAGCTTGCAAATGCCTAATAACCACAAGCAGCCCCTACTCCAATATGGGAGACACTGTTTTCATCAAGTTTGAAGCCTCAGTGTTGGCGCGGCAGCCTTTTCTTTCTCTTTCGGGATTGTGTTTTTCTCCACCTGAAAATGCCAAAGAAGGCATAAAAACATGGATTTGTCTCTCCTGCTGCGCACACACTTCGGAGAGCTTGCAAAGGCCTAATAACCACAAGCAGCCCCTACTCCACTATGGGAGACACTGTTTTCATCAAGTTTGAAGCCTCAGTGTTGGCGCGGCAGCCTTTTCTTTCTCTTTCGGGATTGTGTTTTTCTCCACCTGAAAATGCCAAAGAAGGCATAAAAACATGGATTTGTCTCTCCTGCTGCGCACACACTTCGGAGAGCTTGCAAATGCCTAATAACCACAAGCAGCCCCTACTCCAATATGGGAGACACTGTTTTCATCAAGTTTGAAGCCTCAGTGTTGGCGCGGCAGCCTTTTCTTTCTCTTTCGGGATTGTGTTTTTCTCCACCTGAAAATGCCAAAGAAGGCATAAAAACATGGATTTGTCTCTCCTGCTGCGCACACACTTCGGAGAGCTTGCAAAGTCTAATAACCACAAGCAGCCCCTACTCCACTATGGGAGACACTGTTTTCATCAAGTTTGAAGCCTCAGTGTTGGCGCGGCAGCCTTTTCTTTCTCTTTCGGGATTGTGTTTTTCTCCACCTGAAAATGCCAAAGAAGGCATAAAAACATGGATTTGTCTCTCCTGCTGCGCACACACTTCGGAGAGCTTGCAAATGCCTAATAACCACAAGCAGCCCCTACTCCATTATGGGAGACACTGTTTTCATCAAGTTTGAAGCCTCAGTGTTGGCGCGGCAGCCTTTTCTTTCTCTTTCGGGATTGTGTTTTTCTCCACCTGAAAATGCCAAAGAAGGCATAAAAACATGGATTTGTCTCTCCTGCTGCGCACACACTTCGGAGAGCTTGCAAATGCCTAATAACCACAAGCAGCCCCTACTCCAATATGGGAGACACTGTTTTCATCAAGTTTGAAGCCTCAGTTTTGGCTGGACAGCCATTTCTTTATTTTTGGGGCCTGTGTGTTTTTCGACCTGGAAATGGCAAAAAAGGCGCGAAAACATTGATTTGTCTCTCCTGCCGCGCACACACTTCGGAGAGCTTGCAAAGGCCTAATAACCACAAGCAGCCCCTACTCCACTATGGGAGACACTGTTTTCATCAAGTTTGAAGCCTCAGTGTTGGCGCGGCAGCCTTTTCTTTTTCTTTCGGGATTGTGTTTTTCTCCACCTGAAAATGCCAAAGAAGGCATAAAAACATGGATTTGTCTCTCCTGCTGCGCACACACTTCGGAGAGCTTGCAAATGCCTAATAACCACAAGCAGCCCCTACTCCAATATAGGAGACACTGTTTTCATCAAGTTTGAAGCCTCAGTTTTGGCTGGACAGCCATTTCTTTATTTTTGGGGCCTGTGTGTTTTTCGACCTGGAAATGGCAAAAAAGGCGCGAAAACATTGATTTGTCTCTCCTGCCGCGCACACACTTCCGATAGCTTGCGAAGGCCTAAAAAACACAAGCTGCCCTTGAGTTATTGTGGGAGAGAATGTTTTCATCAAGTTTGAAGCCATAGTTTTGGCGCGGCAGCCGTTTCTTTCATTTTGGGGCCTATGTGTTTTTCGACCTTGAAATCGTAAAAAAGGCGCGAAAACATGGATTTGTCTCTCCTGCCGCGCACACACTTCCGATAGCTTGCGAAGGCCTAAAAAACACAAGCGGCCCTTGAGTTATTGTCTGAGAGACTGTTTTAATCAAGTTTGAAGCCTCAGTTTTGGCTGGACAGCCGTTTCTTTATTTTTGGGGCCTTTGTTTTCTTCGACCTGGAAATGGCAAAAAAGGCGCGAAAACATGGATTTGTCTCTCCTGCCGCGCACACACTTCTGATAGCGTGCAAAGGCCTAAAAAACACAAGCAGCCCGTGAGTTATTATGGGAGAGACTGTTTTCATCAAGTTTGAAGCCATAGTTTTGGCGCGGCAGCCGTTTCTTTCATTTTGGGGCCTATGTGTTTTTCGACCTTGAAATCGCAAAAAAGGCGCGAAAACATGGATTTGTCTCTCCTGCCGCGCACACACTTCGGAGAGCTTGCAAATGCCTAATAACCACAAGCAGCCCCTACTCCAATATGGGAGACACTGTTTTCATCAAGTTTGAAGCCTCAGTTTTGGCTGGACAGCCATTTCTTTATTTTTGGGGCCTGTGTGTTTTTCGACCTGGAAATGGCAAAAAAGGCGCGAAAACATTGATTTGTCTCTCCTGCCGCGCACACACTTCGGAGAGCTTGCAAAGGCCTAAAAAACACAAGCAGCCCGTGAGTTATTATGGGAGAGACTGTTTTCATCAAGTTTGAAGCCATAGTTTTGGCGCGGCAGCCGTTTCTTTCATTTTGGGGCCTATGTGTTTTTCGACCTTGAAATCGCAAAAAAGGCGCGAAAACATGGATTTGTCTCTCCTGCCGCGCACACACTTCGGAGAGCTTGCAAATGCCTAATAACCACAAGCAGCCCCTACTCCAATATGGGAGACACTGTTTTCATCAAGTTTGAAGCCTCAGTTTTGGCTGGACAGCCATTTCTTTATTTTTGGGGCCTGTGTGTTTTTCGACCTGGAAATGGCAAAAAAGGCGCGAAAACATTGATTTGTCTCTCCTGCCGCGCACACACTTCGGAGAGCTTGCAAAGGCCTAATAACCACAAGCAGCCCCTACTCCACTATGGGAGACACTGTTTTCATCAAGTTTGAAGCCTCAGTGTTGGCGCGGCAGCCTTTTCTTTCTCTTTCGGGATTGTGTTTTTCTCCACCTGAAAATGCCAAAGAAGGCATAAAAACATGGATTTGTCTCTCCTGCTGCGCACACACTTCGGAGAGCTTGCAAATGCCTAATAACCACAAGCAGCCCCTACTCCAATATGGGAGACACTGTTTTCATCAAGTTTGAAGCCTCAGTGTTGGCGCGGCAGCCTTTTCTTTCTCTTTCGGGATTGTGTTTTTCTCCACCTGAAAATGCCAAAGAAGGCATAAAAACATGGATTTGTCTCTCCTGCTGCGCACACACTTCGGAGAGCTTGCAAAGGCCTAATAACCACAAGCAGCCCCTACTCCACTATGGGAGACACTGTTTTCATCAAGTTTGAAGCCTCAGTGTTGGCGCGGCAGCCTTTTCTTTCTCTTTCGGGATTGTGTTTTTCTCCACCTGAAAATGCCAAAGAAGGCATAAAAACATGGATTTGTCTCTCCTGCTGCGCACACACTTCGGAGAGCTTGCAAATGCCTAATAACCACAAGCAGCCCCTACTCCAATATGGGAGACACTGTTTTCATCAAGTTTGAAGCCTCAGTGTTGGCGCGGCAGCCTTTTCTTTCTCTTTCGGGATTGTGTTTTTCTCCACCTGAAAATGCCAAAGAAGGCATAAAAACATGGATTTGTCTCTCCTGCTGCGCACACACTTCGGAGAGCTTGCAAAGGCCTAATAACCACAAGCAGCCCCTACTCCACGATGGGAGACACTGTTTTCATCAAGTTTGAAGCCTCAGTGTTGGCGCGGCAGCCTTTTCTTTCTCTTTCGGGATTGTGTTTTTCTCCACCTGAAAATGCCAAAGAAGGCATAAAAACATGGATTTGTCTCTCCTGCTGCGCACACACTTCGGAGAGCTTGCAAATGCCTAATAACCACAAGCAGCCCCTACTCCAATATGGGAGACACTGTTTTCATCAAGTTTGAAGCCTCAGTGTTGGCGCGGCAGCCTTTTCTTTCTCTTTCGGGATTGTGTTTTTCTCCACCTGAAAATGCCAAAGAAGGCATAAAAACATGGATTTGTCTCTCCTGCTGCGCACACACTTCGGAGAGCTTGCAAAGGCCTAATAACCACAAGCAGCCCCTACTCCACTATGGGAGACACTGTTTTCATCAAGTTTGAAGCCTCAGTGTTGGCGCGGCAGCCTTTTCTTTCTCTTTCGGGATTGTGTTTTTCTCCACCTGAAAATGCCAAAGAAGGCATAAAAACATGGATTTGTCTCTCCTGCTGCGCACACACTTCGGAGAGCTTGCAAATGCCTAATAACCACAAGCAGCCCCTACTCCAATATGGGAGACACTGTTTTCATCAAGTTTGAAGCCTCAGTGTTGGCGCGGCAGCCTTTTCTTTCTCTTTCGGGATTGTGTTTTTCTCCACCTGAAAATGCCAAAGAAGGCATAAAAACATGGATTTGTCTCTCCTGCTGCGCACACACTTCGGAGAGCTTGCAAAGTCTAATAACCACAAGCAGCCCCTACTCCACTATGGGAGACACTGTTTTCATCAAGTTTGAAGCCTCAGTGTTGGCGCGGCAGCCTTTTCTTTCTCTTTCGGGATTGTGTTTTTCTCCACCTGAAAATGCCAAAGAAGGCATAAAAACATGGATTTGTCTCTCCTGCTGCGCACACACTTCGGAGAGCTTGCAAATGCCTAATAACCACAAGCAGCCCCTACTCCATTATGGGAGACACTGTTTTCATCAAGTTTGAAGCCTCAGTGTTGGCGCGGCAGCCTTTTCTTTCTCTTTCGGGATTGTGTTTTTCTCCACCTGAAAATGCCAAAGAAGGCATAAAAACATGGATTTGTCTCTCCTGCTGCGCACACACTTCGGAGAGCTTGCAAATGCCTAATAACCACAAGCAGCCCCTACTCCAATATGGGAGACACTGTTTTCATCAAGTTTGAAGCCTCAGTTTTGGCTGGACAGCCATTTCTTTATTTTTGGGGCCTGTGTGTTTTTCGACCTGGAAATGGCAAAAAAGGCGCGAAAACATTGATTTGTCTCTCCTGCCGCGCACACACTTCGGAGAGCTTGCAAAGGCCTAATAACCACAAGCAGCCCCTACTCCACTATGGGAGACACTGTTTTCATCAAGTTTGAAGCCTCAGTGTTGGCGCGGCAGCCTTTTCTTTTTCTTTCGGGATTGTGTTTTTCTCCACCTGAAAATGCCAAAGAAGGCATAAAAACATGGATTTGTCTCTCCTGCTGCGCACACACTTCGGAGAGCTTGCAAATGCCTAATAACCACAAGCAGCCCCTACTCCAATATAGGAGACACTGTTTTCATCAAGTTTGAAGCCTCAGTTTTGGCTGGACAGCCATTTCTTTATTTTTGGGGCCTGTGTGTTTTTCGACCTGGAAATGGCAAAAAAGGCGCGAAAACATTGATTTGTCTCTCCTGCCGCGCACACACTTCCGATAGCTTGCGAAGGCCTAAAAAACACAAGCTGCCCTTGAGTTATTGTGGGAGAGAATGTTTTCATCAAGTTTGAAGCCATAGTTTTGGCGCGGCAGCCGTTTCTTTCATTTTGGGGCCTATGTGTTTTTCGACCTTGAAATCGTAAAAAAGGCGCGAAAACATGGATTTGTCTCTCCTGCCGCGCACACACTTCCGATAGCTTGCGAAGGCCTAAAAAACACAAGCGGCCCTTGAGTTATTGTCTGAGAGACTGTTTTAATCAAGTTTGAAGCCTCAGTTTTCGCTGGACAGCCGTTTCTTTATTTTTGGGGCCTTTGTTTTCTTCGACCTGGAAATGGCAAAAAAGGCGCGAAAACATGGATTTGTCTCTCCTGCCGCGCACACACTTCTGATAGCGTGCAAAGGCCTAAAAAACACAAGCAGCCCGTGAGTTATTATGGGAGAGACTGTTTTCATCAAGTTTGAAGCCATAGTTTTGGCGCGGCAGCCGTTTCTTTCATTTTGGGGCCTATGTGTTTTTCGACCTTGAAATCGCAAAAAAGACGCGAAAACATGGATTTGTCTCTCCTGCCGCGCACACACTTCGGAGAGCTTGCAAATGCCTAATAACCACAAGCAGCCCCTACTCCAATATGGGAGACACTGTTTTCATCAAGTTTGAAGCCTCAGTTTTGGCTGGACAGCCATTTCTTTATTTTTGGGGCCTGTGTGTTTTTCGACCTGGAAATGTCAAAAAAGGCGCGAAAACATTGATTTGTCTCTCCTGCCGCGCACACACTTCGGAGAGCTTGCAAAGGCCTAAAAAACACAAGCAGCCCGTGAGTTATTATGGGAGAGACTGTTTTCATCAAGTTTGAAGCCATAGTTTTGGCGCGGCAGCCGTTTCTTTCATTTTGGGGCCTATGTGTTTTTCGACCTTGAAATCGCAAAAAAGGCGCGAAAACATGGATTTGTCTCTCCTGCCGCGCACACACTTCGGAGAGCTTGCAAATGCCTAATAACCACAAGCAGCCCCTACTCCAATATGGGAGACACTGTTTTCATCAAGTTTGAAGCCTCAGTTTTGGCTGGACAGCCATTTCTTTATTTTTGGGGCCTGTGTGTTTTTCGACCTGGAAATGGCAAAAAAGGCGCGAAAACATTGATTTGTCTCTCCTGCCGCGCACACACTTCGGAGAGCTTGCAAAGGCCTAATAACCACAAGCAGCCCCTACTCCACTATGGGAGACACTGTTTTCATCAAGTTTGAAGCCTCAGTGTTGGCGCGGCAGCCTTTTCTTTCTCTTTCGGGATTGTGTTTTTCTCCACCTGAAAATGCCAAAGAAGGCATAAAAACATGGATTTGTCTCTCCTGCTGCGCACACACTTCGGAGAGCTTGCAAATGCCTAATAACCACAAGCAGCCCCTACTCCAATATGGGAGACACTGTTTTCATCAAGTTTGAAGCCTCAGTGTTGGCGCGGCAGCCTTTTCTTTCTCTTTCGGGATTGTGTTTTTCTCCACCTGAAAATGCCAAAGAAGGCATAAAAACATGGATTTGTCTCTCCTGCTGCGCACACACTTCGGAGAGCTTGCAAAGGCCTAATAACCACAAGCAGCCCCTACTCCACTATGGGAGACACTGTTTTCATCAAGTTTGAAGCCTCAGTGTTGGCGCGGCAGCCTTTTCTTTCTCTTTCGGGATTGTGTTTTTCTCCACCTGAAAATGCCAAAGAAGGCATAAAAACATGGATTTGTCTCTCCTGCTGCGCACACACTTCGGAGAGCTTGCAAATGCCTAATAACCACAAGCAGCCCCTACTCCAATATGGGAGACACTGTTTTCATCAAGTTTGAAGCCTCAGTGTTGGCGCGGCAGCCTTTTCTTTCTCTTTCGGGATTGTGTTTTTCTCCACCTGAAAATGCCAAAGAAGGCATAAAAACATGGATTTGTCTCTCCTGCTGCGCACACACTTCGGAGAGCTTGCAAAGGCCTAATAACCACAAGCAGCCCCTACTCCACTATGGGAGACACTGTTTTCATCAAGTTTGAAGCCTCAGTGTTGGCGCGGCAGCCTTTTCTTTCTCTTTCGGGATTGTGTTTTTCTCCACCTGAAAATGCCAAAGAAGGCATAAAAACATGGATTTGTCTCTCCTGCTGCGCACACACTTCGGAGAGCTTGCAAATGCCTAATAACCACAAGCAGCCCCTACTCCATTATGGGAGACACTGTTTTCATCAAGTTTGAAGCCTCAGTGTTGGCGCGGCAGCCTTTTCTTTCTCTTTCGGGATTGTGTTTTTCTCCACCTGAAAATGCCAAAGAAGGCATAAAAACATGGATTTGTCTCTCCTGCTGCGCACACACTTCGGAGAGCTTGCAAATGCCTAATAACCACAAGCAGCCCCTACTCCAATATGGGAGACACTGTTTTCATCAAGTTTGAAGCCTCAGTTTTGGCTGGACAGCCATTTCTTTATTTTTGGGGCCTGTGTGTTTTTCGACCTGGAAATGGCAAAAAAGGCGCGAAAACATTGATTTGTCTCTCCTGCCGCGCACACACTTCGGAGAGCTTGCAAAGGCCTAATAACCACAAGCAGCCCCTACTCCACTATGGGAGACACTGTTTTCATCAAGTTTGAAGTCTCAGTGTTGGCGCGGCAGCCTTTTCTTTTTCTTTCGGGATTGTGTTTTTCTCCACCTGAAAATGCCAAAGAAGGCATAAAAACATGGATTTGTCTCTCCTGCTGCGCACACACTTCGGAGAGCTTGCAAATGCCTAATAACCACAAGCAGCCCCTACTCCAATATAGGAGACACTGTTTTCATCAAGTTTGAAGCCTCAGTTTTGGCTGGACAGCCATTTCTTTATTTTTGGGGCCTGTGTGTTTTTCGACCTGGAAATGGCAAAAAAGGCGCGAAAACATTGATTTGTCTCTCCTGCCGCGCACACACTTCCGATAGCTTGCGAAGGCCTAAAAAACACAAGCTGCCCTTGAGTTATTGTGGGAGAGAATGTTTTCATCAAGTTTGAAGCCATAGTTTTGGCGCGGCAGCCGTTTCTTTCATTTTGGGGCCTATGTGTTTTTCGACCTTGAAATCGTAAAAAAGGCGCGAAAACATGGATTTGTCTCTCCTGCCGCGCACACACTTCCGATAGCTTGCGAAGGCCTAAAAAACACAAGCGGCCCTTGAGTTATTGTCTGAGAGACTGTTTTAATCAAGTTTGAAGCCTCAGTTTTGGCTGGACAGCCGTTTCTTTATTTTTGGGGCCTTTGTTTTCTTCGACCTGGAAATGGCAAAAAAGGCGCGAAAACATGGATTTGTCTCTCCTGCCGCGCACACACTTCTGATAGCGTGCAAAGGCCTAAAAAACACAAGCAGCCCGTGAGTTATTATGGGAGAGACTGTTTTCATCAAGTTTGAAGCCATAGTTTTGGCGCGGCAGCCGTTTCTTTCATTTTGGGGCCTATGTGTTTTTCGACCTTGAAATCGCAAAAAAGGCGCGAAAACATGGATTTGTCTCTCCTGCCGCGCACACACTTCGGAGAGCTTGCAAATGCCTAATAACCACAAGCAGCCCCTACTCCAATATGGGAGACACTGTTTTCATCAAGTTTGAAGCCTCAGTTTTGGCTGGACAGCCATTTCTTTATTTTTGGGGCCTGTGTGTTTTTCGACCTGGAAATGGCAAAAAAGGCGCGAAAACATTGATTTGTCTCTCCTGCCGCGCACACACTTCGGAGAGCTTGCAAAGGCCTAAAAAACACAAGCAGCCCGTGAGTTATTATGGGAGAGACTGTTTTCATCAAGTTTGAAGCCATAGTTTTGGCGCGGCAGCCGTTTCTTTCATTTTGGGGCCTATGTGTTTTTCGACCTTGAAATCGCAAAAAAGGCGCGAAAACATGGATTTGTCTCTCCTGCCGCGCACACACTTCGGAGAGCTTGCAAATGCCTAATAACCACAAGCAGCCCCTACTCCAATATGGGAGACACTGTTTTCATCAAGTTTGAAGCCTCAGTTTTGGCTGGACAGCCATTTCTTTATTTTTGGGGCCTGTGTGTTTTTCGACCTGGAAATGGCAAAAAAGGCGCGAAAACATTGATTTGTCTCTCCTGCCGCGCACACACTTCGGAGAGCTTGCAAAGGCCTAATAACCACAAGCAGCCCCTACTCCACTATGGGAGACACTGTTTTCATCAAGTTTGAAGCCTCAGTGTTGGCGCGGCAGCCTTTTCTTTCTCTTTCGGGATTGTGTTTTTCTCCACCTGAAAATGCCAAAGAAGGCATAAAAACATGGATTTGTCTCTCCTGCTGCGCACACACTTCGGAGAGCTTGCAAAGGCCTAATAACCACAAGCAGCCCCTACTCCACTATGGGAGACACTGTTTTCATCAAGTTTGAAGCCTCAGTGTTGGCGCGGCAGCCTTTTCTTTCTCTTTCGGGATTGTGTTTTTCTCCACCTGAAAATGCCAAAGAAGGCATAAAAACATGGATTTGTCTCTCCTGCTGCGCACACACTTCGGAGAGCTTGCAAATGCCTAATAACCACAAGCAGCCCCTACTCCAATATGGGAGACACTGTTTTCATCAAGTTTGAAGCCTCAGTGTTGGCGCGGCAGCCTTTTCTTTCTCTTTCGGGATTGTGTTTTTCTCCACCTGAAAATGCCAAAGAAGGCATAAAAACATGGATTTGTCTCTCCTGCTGCGCACACACTTCGGAGAGCTTGCAAAGGCCTAATAACCACAAGCAGCCCCTACTCCACTATGGGAGACACTGTTTTCATCAAGTTTGAAGCCTCAGTGTTGGCGCGGCAGCCTTTTCTTTCTCTTTCGGGATTGTGTTTTTCTCCACCTGAAAATGCCAAAGAAGGCATAAAAACATGGATTTGTCTCTCCTGCTGCGCACACACTTCGGAGAGCTTGCAAATGCCTAATAACCACAAGCAGCCCCTACTCCAATATGGGAGACACTGTTTTCATCAAGTTTGAAGCCTCAGTGTTGGCGCGGCAGCCTTTTCTTTCTCTTTCGGGATTGTGTTTTTCTCCACCTGAAAATGCCAAAGAAGGCATAAAAACATGGATTTGTCTCTCCTGCTGCGCACACACTTCGGAGAGCTTGCAAAGGCCTAATAACCACAAGCAGCCCCTACTCCACTATGGGAGACACTGTTTTCATCAAGTTTGAAGCCTCAGTGTTGGCGCGGCAGCCTTTTCTTTCTCTTTCGGGATTGTGTTTTTCTCCACCTGAAAATGCCAAAGAAGGCATAAAAACATGGATTTGTCTCTCCTGCTGCGCACACACTTCGGAGAGCTTGCAAATGCCTAATAACCACAAGCAGCCCCTACTCCATTATGGGAGACACTGTTTTCATCAAGTTTGAAGCCTCAGTGTTGGCGCGGCAGCCTTTTCTTTCTCTTTCGGGATTGTGTTTTTCTCCACCTGAAAATGCCAAAGAAGGCATAAAAACATGGATTTGTCTCTCCTGCTGCGCACACACTTCGGAGAGCTTGCAAATGCCTAATAACCACAAGCAGCCCCTACTCCAATATGGGAGACACTGTTTTCATCAAGTTTGAAGCCTCAGTTTTGGCTGGACAGCCATTTCTTTATTTTTGGGGCCTGTGTGTTTTTCGACCTGGAAATGGCAAAAAAGGCGCGAAAACATTGATTTGTCTCTCCTGCCGCGCACACACTTCGGAGAGCTTGCAAAGGCCTAATAACCACAAGCAGCCCCTACTCCACTATGGGAGACACTGTTTTCATCAAGTTTGAAGCCTCAGTGTTGGCGCGGCAGCCTTTTCTTTTTCTTTCGGGATTGTGTTTTTCTCCACCTGAAAATGCCAAAGAAGGCATAAAAACATGGATTTGTCTCTCCTGCTGCGCACACACTTCGGAGAGCTTGCAAATGCCTAATAACCACAAGCAGCCCCTACTCCAATATAGGAGACACTGTTTTCATCAAGTTTGAAGCCTCAGTTTTGGCTGGACAGCCATTTCTTTATTTTTGGGGCCTGTGTGTTTTTCGACCTGGAAATGGCAAAAAAGGCGCGAAAACATTGATTTGTCTCTCCTGCCGCGCACACACTTCCGATAGCTTGCGAAGGCCTAAAAAACACAAGCTGCCCTTGAGTTATTGTGGGAGAGAATGTTTTCATCAAGTTTGAAGCCATAGTTTTGGCGCGGCAGCCGTTTCTTTCATTTTGGGGCCTATGTGTTTTTCGACCTTGAAATCGTAAAAAAGGCGCGAAAACATGGATTTGTCTCTCCTGCCGCGCACACACTTCCGATAGCTTGCGAAGGCCTAAAAAACACAAGCGGCCCTTGAGTTATTGTCTGAGAGACTGTTTTAATCAAGTTTGAAGCCTCAGTTTTGGCTGGACAGCCGTTTCTTTATTTTTGGGGCCTTTGTTTTCTTCGACCTGGAAATGGCAAAAAAGGCGCGAAAACATGGATTTGTCTCTCCTGCCGCGCACACACTTCTGATAGCGTGCAAAGGCCTAAAAAACACAAGCAGCCCGTGAGTTATTATGGGAGAGACTGTTTTCATCAAGTTTGAAGCCATAGTTTTGGCGCGGCAGCCGTTTCTTTCATTTTGGGGCCTATGTGTTTTTCGACCTTGAAATCGCAAAAAAGGCGCGAAAACATGGATTTGTCTCTCCTGCCGCGCACACACTTCGGAGAGCTTGCAAATGCCTAATAACCACAAGCAGCCCCTACTCCAATATGGGAGACACTGTTTTCATCAAGTTTGAAGCCTCAGTTTTGGCTGGACAGCCATTTCTTTATTTTTGGGGCCTGTGTGTTTTTCGACCTGGAAATGGCAAAAAAGGCGCGAAAACATTGATTTGTCTCTCCTGCCGCGCACACACTTCGGAGAGCTTGCAAAGGCCTAAAAAACACAAGCAGCCCGTGAGTTATTATGGGAGAGACTGTTTTCATCAAGTTTGAAGCCATAGTTTTGGCGCGGCAGCCGTTTCTTTCATTTTGGGGCCTATGTGTTTTTCGACCTTGAAATCGCAAAAAAGGCGCGAAAACATGGATTTGTCTCTCCTGCCGCGCACACACTTCGGAGAGCTTGCAAATGCCTAATAACCACAAGCAGCCCCTACTCCAATATGGGAGACACTGTTTTCATCAAGTTTGAAGCCTCAGTTTTGGCTGGACAGCCATTTCTTTATTTTTGGGGCCTGTGTGTTTTTCGACCTGGAAATGGCAAAAAAGGCGCGAAAACATTGATTTGTCTCTCCTGCCGCGCACACACTTCGGAGAGCTTGCAAAGGCCTAATAACCACAAGCAGCCCCTACTCCACTATGGGAGACACTGTTTTCATCAAGTTTGAAGCCTCAGTGTTGGCGCGGCAGCCTTTTCTTTCTCTTTCGGGATTGTGTTTTTCTCCACCTGAAAATGCCAAAGAAGGCATAAAAACATGGATTTGTCTCTCCTGCTGCGCACACACTTCGGAGAGCTTGCAAATGCCTAATAACCACAAGCAGCCCCTACTCCAATATGGGAGACACTGTTTTCATCAAGTTTGAAGCCTCAGTGTTGGCGCGGCAGCCTTTTCTTTCTCTTTCGGGATTGTGTTTTTCTCCACCTGAAAATGCCAAAGAAGGCATAAAAACATGGATTTGTCTCTCCTGCTGCGCACACACTTCGGAGAGCTTGCAAATGCCTAATAACCACAAGCAGCCCCTACTCCAATATGGGAGACACTGTTTTCATCAAGTTTGAAGCCTCAGTTTTGGCTGGACAGCCATTTCTTTATTTTTGGGGCCTGTGTGTTTTTCGACCTGGAAATGGCAAAAAAGGCGCGAAAACATTGATTTGTCTCTCCTGCCGCGCACACACTTCGGAGAGCTTGCAAAGGCCTAATAACCACAAGCAGCCCCTACTCCACTATGGGAGACACTGTTTTCATCAAGTTTGAAGCCTCAGTGTTGGCGCGGCAGCCTTTTCTTTTTCTTTCGGGATTGTGTTTTTCTCCACCTGAAAATGCCAAAGAAGGCATAAAAACATGGATTTGTCTCTCCTGCTGCGCACACACTTCGGAGAGCTTGCAAATGCCTAATAACCACAAGCAGCCCCTACTCCAATATAGGAGACACTGTTTTCATCAAGTTTGAAGCCTCAGTTTTGGCTGGACAGCCATTTCTTTATTTTTGGGGCCTGTGTGTTTTTCGACCTGGAAATGGCAAAAAAGGCGCGAAAACATTGATTTGTCTCTCCTGCCGCGCACACACTTCCGATAGCTTGCGAAGGCCTAAAAAACACAAGCTGCCCTTGAGTTATTGTGGGAGAGAATGTTTTCATCAAGTTTGAAGCCATAGTTTTGGCGCGGCAGCCGTTTCTTTCATTTTGGGGCCTTTGTGTTTTTCGACCTTGAAATCGTAAAAAAGGCGCGAAAACATGGATTTGTCTCTCCTGCCGCGCACACACTTCCGATAGCTTGCGAAGGCCTAAAAAACACAAGCGGCCCTTGAGTTATTGTCTGAGAGACTGTTTTAATCAAGTTTGAAGCCTCAGTTTTGGCTGGACAGCCGTTTCTTTATTTTTGGGGCCTTTGTTTTCTTCGACCTGGAAATGGCAAAAAAGGCGCGAAAACATGGATTTGTCTCTCCTGCCGCGCACACACTTCTGATAGCGTGCAAAGGCCTAAAAAACACAAGCAGCCCGTGAGTTATTATGGGAGAGACTGTTTTCATCAAGTTTGAAGCCATAGTTTTGGCGCGGCAGCCGTTTCTTTCATTTTGGGGCCTATGTGTTTTTCGACCTTGAAATCGCAAAAAAGGCGCGAAAACATGGATTTGTCTCTCCTGCCGCGCACACACTTCGGAGAGCTTGCAAATGCCTAATAACCACAAGCAGCCCCTACTCCAATATGGGAGACACTGTTTTCATCAAGTTTGAAGCCTCAGTTTTGGCTGGACAGCCATTTCTTTATTTTTGGGGCCTGTGTGTTTTTCGACCTGGAAATGGCAAAAAAGGCGCGAAAACATTGATTTGTCTCTCCTGCCGCGCACACACTTCGGAGAGCTTGCAAAGGCCTAAAAAACACAAGCAGCCCGTGAGTTATTATGGGAGAGACTGTTTTCATCAAGTTTGAAGCCATAGTTTTGGCGCGGCAGCCGTTTCTTTCATTTTGGGGCCTATGTGTTTTTCGACCTTGAAATCGCAAAAAAGGCGCGAAAACATGGATTTGTCTCTCCTGCCGCGCACACACTTCGGAGAGCTTGCAAATGCCTAATAACCACAAGCAGCCCCTACTCCAATATGGGAGACACTGTTTTCATCAAGTTTGAAGCCTCAGTTTTGGCTGGACAGCCATTTCTTTATTTTTGGGGCCTGTGTGTTTTTCGACCTGGAAATGGCAAAAAAGGCGCGAAAACATTGATTTGTCTCTCCTGCCGCGCACACACTTCGGAGAGCTTGCAAAGGCCTAATAACCACAAGCAGCCCCTACTCCACTATGGGAGACACTGTTTTCATCAAGTTTGAAGCCTCAGTGTTGGCGCGGCAGCCTTTTCTTTCTCTTTCGGGATTGTGTTTTTCTCCACCTGAAAATGCCAAAGAAGGCATAAAAACATGGATTTGTCTCTCCTGCTGCGCACACACTTCGGAGAGCTTGCAAATGCCTAATAACCACAAGCAGCCCCTACTCCAATATGGGAGACACTGTTTTCATCAAGTTTGAAGCCTCAGTGTTGGCGCGGCAGCCTTTTCTTTCTCTTTCGGGATTGTGTTTTTCTCCACCTGAAAATGCCAAAGAAGGCATAAAAACATGGATTTGTCTCTCCTGCTGCGCACACACTTCGGAGAGCTTGCAAAGGCCTAATAACCACAAGCAGCCCCTACTCCACTATGGGAGACACTGTTTTCATCAAGTTTGAAGCCTCAGTGTTGGCGCGGCAGCCTTTTCTTTCTCTTTCGGGATTGTGTTTTTCTCCACCTGAAAATGCCAAAGAAGGCATAAAAACATGGATTTGTCTCTCCTGCTGCGCACACACTTCGGAGAGCTTGCAAATGCCTAATAACCACAAGCAGCCCCTACTCCATTATGGGAGACACTGTTTTCATCAAGTTTGAAGCCTCAGTGTTGGCGCGGCAGCCTTTTCTTTCTCTTTCGGGATTGTGTTTTTCTCCACCTGAAAATGCCAAAGAAGGCATAAAAACATGGATTTGTCTCTCCTGCTGCGCACACACTTCGGAGAGCTTGCAAATGCCTAATAACCACAAGCAGCCCCTACTCCAATATGGGAGACACTGTTTTCATCAAGTTTGAAGCCTCAGTTTTGGCTGGACAGCCATTTCTTTATTTTTGGGGCCTGTGTGTTTTTCGACCTGGAAATGGCAAAAAAGGCGCGAAAACATTGATTTGTCTCTCCTGCCGCGCACACACTTCGGAGAGCTTGCAAAGGCCTAATAACCACAAGCAGCCCCTACTCCACTATGGGAGACACTGTTTTCATCAAGTTTGAAGCCTCAGTGTTGGCGCGGCAGCCTTTTCTTTTTCTTTCGGGATTGTGTTTTTCTCCACCTGAAAATGCCAAAGAAGGCATAAAAACATGGATTTGTCTCTCCTGCTGCGCACACACTTCGGAGAGCTTGCAAATGCCTAATAACCACAAGCAGCCCCTACTCCAATATAGGAGACACTGTTTTCATCAAGTTTGAAGCCTCAGTTTTGGCTGGACAGCCATTTCTTTATTTTTGGGGCCTGTGTGTTTTTCGACCTGGAAATGGCAAAAAAGGCGCGAAAACATTGATTTGTCTCTCCTGCCGCGCACACACTTCCGATAGCTTGCGAAGGCCTAAAAAACACAAGCTGCCCTTGAGTTATTGTGGGAGAGAATGTTTTCATCAAGTTTGAAGCCATAGTTTTGGCGCGGCAGCCGTTTCTTTCATTTTGGGGCCTATGTGTTTTTCGACCTTGAAATCGTAAAAAAGGCGCGAAAACATGGATTTGTCTCTCCTGCCGCGCACACACTTCCGATAGCTTGCGAAGGCCTAAAAAACACAAGCGGCCCTTGAGTTATTGTCTGAGAGACTGTTTTAATCAAGTTTGAAGCCTCAGTTTTGGCTGGACAGCCGTTTCTTTATTTTTGGGGCCTTTGTTTTCTTCGACCTGGAAATGGCAAAAAAGGCGCGAAAACATGGATTTGTCTCTCCTGCCGCGCACACACTTCTGATAGCGTGCAAAGGCCTAAAAAACACAAGCAGCCCGTGAGTTATTATGGGAGAGACTGTTTTCATCAAGTTTGAAGCCATAGTTTTGGCGCGGCAGCCGTTTCTTTCATTTTGGGGCCTATGTGTTTTTCGACCTTGAAATCGCAAAAAAGGCGCGAAAACATGGATTTGTCTCTCCTGCCGCGCACACACTTCGGAGAGCTTGCAAATGCCTAATAACCACAAGCAGCCCCTACTCCAATATGGGAGACACTGTTTTCATCAAGTTTGAAGCCTCAGTTTTGGCTGGACAGCCATTTCTTTATTTTTGGGGCCTGTGTGTTTTTCGACCTGGAAATGGCAAAAAAGGCGCGAAAACATTGATTTGTCTCTCCTGCCGCGCACACACTTCGGAGAGCTTGCAAAGGCCTAAAAAACACAAGCAGCCCGTGAGTTATTATGGGAGAGACTGTTTTCATCAAGTTTGAAGCCATAGTTTTGGCGCGGCAGCCGTTTCTTTCATTTTGGGGCCTATGTGTTTTTCGACCTTGAAATCGCAAAAAAGGCGCGAAAACATGGATTTGTCTCTCCTGCCGCGCACACACTTCGGAGAGCTTGCAAATGCCTAATAACCACAAGCAGCCCCTACTCCAATATGGGAGACACTGTTTTCATCAAGTTTGAAGCCTCAGTTTTGGCTGGACAGCCATTTCTTTATTTTTGGGGCCTGTGTGTTTTTCGACCTGGAAATGGCAAAAAAGGCGCGAAAACATTGATTTGTCTCTCCTGCCGCGCACACACTTCGGAGAGCTTGCAAAGGCCTAATAACCACAAGCAGCCCCTACTCCACTATGGGAGACACTGTTTTCATCAAGTTTGAAGCCTCAGTGTTGGCGCGGCAGCCTTTTCTTTCTCTTTCGGGATTGTGTTTTTCTCCACCTGAAAATGCCAAAGAAGGCATAAAAACATGGATTTGTCTCTCCTGCTGCGCACACACTTCGGAGAGCTTGCAAAGGCCTAATAACCACAAGCAGCCCCTACTCCACTATGGGAGACACTGTTTTCATCAAGTTTGAAGCCTCAGTGTTGGCGCGGCAGCCTTTTCTTTCTCTTTCGGGATTGTGTTTTTCTCCACCTGAAAATGCCAAAGAAGGCATAAAAACATGGATTTGTCTCTCCTGCTGCGCACACACTTCGGAGAGCTTGCAAATGCCTAATAACCACAAGCAGCCCCTACTCCAATATGGGAGACACTGTTTTCATCAAGTTTGAAGCCTCAGTGTTGGCGCGGCAGCCTTTTCTTTCTCTTTCGGGATTGTGTTTTTCTCCACCTGAAAATGCCAAAGAAGGCATAAAAACATGGATTTGTCTCTCCTGCTGCGCACACACTTCGGAGAGCTTGCAAATGCCTAATAACCACAAGCAGCCCCTACTCCATTATGGGAGACACTGTTTTCATCAAGTTTGAAGCCTCAGTGTTGGCGCGGCAGCCTTTTCTTTCTCTTTCGGGATTGTGTTTTTCTCCACCTGAAAATGCCAAAGAAGGCATAAAAACATGGATTTGTCTCTCCTGCTGCGCACACACTTCGGAGAGCTTGCAAATGCCTAATAACCACAAGCAGCCCCTACTCCAATATGGGAGACACTGTTTTCATCAAGTTTGAAGCCTCAGTTTTGGCTGGACAGCCATTTCTTTATTTTTGGGGCCTGTGTGTTTTTCGACCTGGAAATGGCAAAAAAGGCGCGAAAACATTGATTTGTCTCTCCTGCCGCGCACACACTTCGGAGAGCTTGCAAAGGCCTAATAACCACAAGCAGCCCCTACTCCACTATGGGAGACACTGTTTTCATCAAGTTTGAAGCCTTCTTTGGCATTTTCAGGTGGAGAAAAACACAATCCCGAAAGAGAAAGAAAAGGCTGCCGCGCCAACACTGAGGCTTCAAACTTGATGAAAACAGTGTCTCCCATATTGGAGTAGGGGCTGCTTGTGGTTATTAGGCATTTGCAAGCTCTCCGAAGTGTGTGCGCAGCAGGAGAGACAAATCCATGTTTTTATGCCTTCTTTGGCATTTTCAGGTGGAGAAAAACACAATCCCGAAAGAGAAAGAAAAGGCTGCCGCGCCAACACTGAGGCTTCAAACTTGATGAAAACAGTGTCTCCCATAGTGGAGTAGGGGCTGCTTGTGGTTATTAGGCCTTTGCAAGCTCTCCGAAGTGTGTGCGCGGCAGGAGAGACAAATCAATGTTTTCGCGCCTTTTTTGCCATTTCCAGGTCGAAAAACACACAGGCCCCAAAAATAAAGAAATGGCTGTCCAGCCAAAACTGAGGCTTCAAACTTGATGAAAACAGTGTCTCCCATATTGGAGTAGGGGCTGCTTGTGGTTATTAGGCATTTGCAAGCTCTCCGAAGTGTGTGCGCGGCAGGAGAGACAAATCCATGTTTTCGCGCCTTTTTTGCGATTTCAAGGTCGAAAAACACATAGGCCCCAAAATGAAAGAAACGGCTGCCGCGCCAAAACTATGGCTTCAAACTTGATGAAAACAGTCTCTCCCATAATAACTCACGGGCTGCTTGTGTTTTTTAGGCCTTTGCAAGCTCTCCGAAGTGTGTGCGCGGCAGGAGAGACAAATCAATGTTTTCGCGCCTTTTTTGCCATTTCCAGGTCGAAAAACACACAGGCCCCAAAAATAAAGAAATGGCTGTCCAGCCAAAACTGAGGCTTCAAACTTGATGAAAACAGTGTCTCCCATATTGGAGTAGGGGCTGCTTGTGGTTATTAGGCATTTGCAAGCTCTCCGAAGTGTGTGCGCGGCAGGAGAGACAAATCCATGTTTTCGCGCCTTTTTTGCGATTTCAAGGTCGAAAAACACATAGGCCCCAAAATGAAAGAAACGGCTGCCGCGCCAAAACTATGGCTTCAAACTTGATGAAAACAGTCTCTCCCATAATAACTCACGGGCTGCTTGTGTTTTTTAGGCCTTTGCACGCTATCAGAAGTGTGTGCGCGGCAGGAGAGACAAATCCATGTTTTCGCGCCTTTTTTGCCATTTCCAGGTCGAAGAAAACAAAGGCCCCAAAAATAAAGAAACGGCTGTCCAGCCAAAACTGAGGCTTCAAACTTGATTAAAACAGTCTCTCAGACAATAACTCAAGGGCCGCTTGTGTTTTTTAGGCCTTCGCAAGCTATCGGAAGTGTGTGCGCGGCAGGAGAGACAAATCCATGTTTTCGCGCCTTTTTTACGATTTCAAGGTCGAAAAACACATAGGCCCCAAAATGAAAGAAACGGCTGCCGCGCCAAAACTATGGCTTCAAACTTGATGAAAACATTCTCTCCCACAATAACTCAAGGGCAGCTTGTGTTTTTTAGGCCTTCGCAAGCTATCGGAAGTGTGTGCGCGGCAGGAGAGACAAATCAATGTTTTCGCGCCTTTTTTGCCATTTCCAGGTCGAAAAACACACAGGCCCCAAAAATAAAGAAATGGCTGTCCAGCCAAAACTGAGGCTTCAAACTTGATGAAAACAGTGTCTCCTATATTGGAGTAGGGGCTGCTTGTGGTTATTAGGCATTTGCAAGCTCTCCGAAGTGTGTGCGCAGCAGGAGAGACAAATCCATGTTTTTATGCCTTCTTTGGCATTTTCAGGTGGAGAAAAACACAATCCCGAAAGAAAAAGAAAAGGCTGCCGCGCCAACACTGAGGCTTCAAACTTGATGAAAACAGTGTCTCCCATAGTGGAGTAGGGGCTGCTTGTGGTTATTAGGCCTTTGCAAGCTCTCCGAAGTGTGTGCGCGGCAGGAGAGACAAATCAATGTTTTCGCGCCTTTTTTGCCATTTCCAGGTCGAAAAACACACAGGCCCCAAAAATAAAGAAATGGCTGTCCAGCCAAAACTGAGGCTTCAAACTTGATGAAAACAGTGTCTCCCATATTGGAGTAGGGGCTGCTTGTGGTTATTAGGCATTTGCAAGCTCTCCGAAGTGTGTGCGCAGCAGGAGAGACAAATCCATGTTTTTATGCCTTCTTTGGCATTTTCAGGTGGAGAAAAACACAATCCCGAAAGAGAAAGAAAAGGCTGCCGCGCCAACACTGAGGCTTCAAACTTGATGAAAACAGTGTCTCCCATAATGGAGTAGGGGCTGCTTGTGGTTATTAGGCATTTGCAAGCTCTCCGAAGTGTGTGCGCAGCAGGAGAGACAAATCCATGTTTTTATGCCTTCTTTGGCATTTTCAGGTGGAGAAAAACACAATCCCGAAAGAGAAAGAAAAGGCTGCCGCGCCAACACTGAGGCTTCAAACTTGATGAAAACAGTGTCTCCCATAGTGGAGTAGGGGCTGCTTGTGGTTATTAGGCCTTTGCAAGCTCTCCGAAGTGTGTGCGCAGCAGGAGAGACAAATCCATGTTTTTATGCCTTCTTTGGCATTTTCAGGTGGAGAAAAACACAATCCCGAAAGAGAAAGAAAAGGCTGCCGCGCCAACACTGAGGCTTCAAACTTGATGAAAACAGTGTCTCCCATATTGGAGTAGGGGCTGCTTGTGGTTATTAGGCATTTGCAAGCTCTCCGAAGTGTGTGCGCAGCAGGAGAGACAAATCCATGTTTTTATGCCTTCTTTGGCATTTTCAGGTGGAGAAAAACACAATCCCGAAAGAGAAAGAAAAGGCTGCCGCGCCAACACTGAGGCTTCAAACTTGATGAAAACAGTGTCTCCCATAGTGGAGTAGGGGCTGCTTGTGGTTATTAGGCCTTTGCAAGCTCTCCGAAGTGTGTGCGCAGCAGGAGAGACAAATCCATGTTTTTATGCCTTCTTTGGCATTTTCAGGTGGAGAAAAACACAATCCCGAAAGAGAAAGAAAAGGCTGCCGCGCCAACACTGAGGCTTCAAACTTGATGAAAACAGTGTCTCCCATAGTGGAGTAGGGGCTGCTTGTGGTTATTAGGCCTTTGCAAGCTCTCCGAAGTGTGTGCGCGGCAGGAGAGACAAATCAATGTTTTCGCGCCTTTTTTGCCATTTCCAGGTCGAAAAACACACAGGCCCCAAAAATAAAGAAATGGCTGTCCAGCCAAAACTGAGGCTTCAAACTTGATGAAAACAGTGTCTCCCATATTGGAGTAGGGGCTGCTTGTGGTTATTAGGCATTTGCAAGCTCTCCGAAGTGTGTGCGCGGCAGGAGAGACAAATCCATGTTTTCGCGCCTTTTTTGCGATTTCAAGGTCGAAAAACACATAGGCCCCAAAATGAAAGAAACGGCTGCCGCGCCAAAACTATGGCTTCAAACTTGATGAAAACAGTCTCTCCCATAATAACTCACGGGCTGCTTGTGTTTTTTAGGCCTTTGCAAGCTCTCCGAAGTGTGTGCGCGGCAGGAGAGACAAATCAATGTTTTCGCGCCTTTTTTGCCATTTCCAGGTCGAAAAACACACAGGCCCCAAAAATAAAGAAATGGCTGTCCAGCCAAAACTGAGGCTTCAAACTTGATGAAAACAGTGTCTCCCATATTGGAGTAGGGGCTGCTTGTGGTTATTAGGCATTTGCAAGCTCTCCGAAGTGTGTGCGCGGCAGGAGAGACAAATCCATGTTTTCGCGCCTTTTTTGCGATTTCAAGGTCGAAAAACACATAGGCCCCAAAATGAAAGAAACGGCTGCCGCGCCAAAACTATGGCTTCAAACTTGATGAAAACAGTCTCTCCCATAATAACTCACGGGCTGCTTGTGTTTTTTAGGCCTTTGCACGCTATCAGAAGTGTGTGCGCGGCAGGAGAGACAAATCCATGTTTTCGCGCCTTTTTTGCCATTTCCAGGTCGAAGAAAACAAAGGCCCCAAAAATAAAGAAACGGCTGTCCAGCCAAAACTGAGGCTTCAAACTTGATTAAAACAGTCTCTCAGACAATAACTCAAGGGCCGCTTGTGTTTTTTAGGCCTTCGCAAGCTATCGGAAGTGTGTGCGCGGCAGGAGAGACAAATCCATGTTTTCGCGCCTTTTTTACGATTTCAAGGTCGAAAAACACATAGGCCCCAAAATGAAAGAAACGGCTGCCGCGCCAAAACTATGGCTTCAAACTTGATGAAAACATTCTCTCCCACAATAACTCAAGGGCAGCTTGTGTTTTTTAGGCCTTCGCAAGCTATCGGAAGTGTGTGCGCGGCAGGAGAGACAAATCAATGTTTTCGCGCCTTTTTTGCCATTTCCAGGTCGAAAAACACACAGGCCCCAAAAATAAAGAAATGGCTGTCCAGCCAAAACTGAGGCTTCAAACTTGATGAAAACAGTGTCTCCCATATTGGAGTAGGGGCTGCTTGTGGTTATTAGGCATTTGCAAGCTCTCCGAAGTGTGTGCGCGGCAGGAGAGACAAATCCATGTTTTTATGCCTTCTTTGGCATTTTCAGGTGGAGAAAAACACAATCCCGAAAGAAAAAGAAAAGGCTGCCGCGCCAACACTGAGGCTTCAAACTTGATGAAAACAGTGTCTCCCATAGTGGAGTAGGGGCTGCTTGTGGTTATTAGGCCTTTGCAAGCTCTCCGAAGTGTGTGCGCGGCAGGAGAGACAAATCAATGTTTTCGCGCCTTTTTTGCCATTTCCAGGTCGAAAAACACACAGGCCCCAAAAATAAAGAAATGGCTGTCCAGCCAAAACTGAGGCTTCAAACTTGATGAAAACAGTGTCTCCCATATTGGAGTAGGGGCTGCTTGTGGTTATTAGGCATTTGCAAGCTCTCCGAAGTGTGTGCGCAGCAGGAGAGACAAATCCATGTTTTTATGCCTTCTTTGGCATTTTCAGGTGGAGAAAAACACAATCCCGAAAGAGAAAGAAAAGGCTGCCGCGCCAACACTGAGGCTTCAAACTTGATGAAAACAGTGTCTCCCATAATGGAGTAGGGGCTGCTTGTGGTTATTAGGCATTTGCAAGCTCTCCGAAGTGTGTGCGCAGCAGGAGAGACAAATCCATGTTTTTATGCCTTCTTTGGCATTTTCAGGTGGAGAAAAACACAATCCCGAAAGAGAAAGAAAAGGCTGCCGCGCCAACACTGAGGCTTCAAACTTGATGAAAACAGTGTCTCCCATAGTGGAGTAGGGGCTGCTTGTGGTTATTAGGCCTTTGCAAGCTCTCCGAAGTGTGTGCGCAGCAGGAGAGACAAATCCATGTTTTTATGCCTTCTTTGGCATTTTCAGGTGGAGAAAAACACAATCCCGAAAGAGAAAGAAAAGGCTGCCGCGCCAACACTGAGGCTTCAAACTTGATGAAAACAGTGTCTCCCATATTGGAGTAGGGGCTGCTTGTGGTTATTAGGCATTTGCAAGCTCTCCGAAGTGTGTGCGCAGCAGGAGAGACAAATCCATGTTTTTATGCCTTCTTTGGCATTTTCAGGTGGAGAAAAACACAATCCCGAAAGAGAAAGAAAAGGCTGCCGCGCCAACACTGAGGCTTCAAACTTGATGAAAACAGTGTCTCCCATATTGGAGTAGGGGCTGCTTGTGGTTATTAGGCATTTGCAAGCTCTCCGAAGTGTGTGCGCAGCAGGAGAGACAAATCCATGTTTTTATGCCTTCTTTGGCATTTTCAGGTGGAGAAAAACACAATCCCGAAAGAGAAAGAAAAGGCTGCCGCGCCAACACTGAGGCTTCAAACTTGATGAAAACAGTGTCTCCCATAGTGGAGTAGGGGCTGCTTGTGGTTATTAGGCCTTTGCAAGCTCTCCGAAGTGTGTGCGCGGCAGGAGAGACAAATCAATGTTTTCGCGCCTTTTTTGCCATTTCCAGGTCGAAAAACACACAGGCCCCAAAAATAAAGAAATGGCTGTCCAGCCAAAACTGAGGCTTCAAACTTGATGAAAACAGTGTCTCCCATATTGGAGTAGGGGCTGCTTGTGGTTATTAGGCATTTGCAAGCTCTCCGAAGTGTGTGCGCGGCAGGAGAGACAAATCCATGTTTTCGCGCCTTTTTTGCGATTTCAAGGTCGAAAAACACATAGGCCCCAAAATGAAAGAAACGGCTGCCGCGCCAAAACTATGGCTTCAAACTTGATGAAAACAGTCTCTCCCATAATAACTCACGGGCTGCTTGTGTTTTTTAGGCCTTTGCAAGCTCTCCGAAGTGTGTGCGCGGCAGGAGAGACAAATCAATGTTTTCGCGCCTTTTTTGCCATTTCCAGGTCGAAAAACACACAGGCCCCAAAAATAAAGAAATGGCTGTCCAGCCAAAACTGAGGCTTCAAACTTGATGAAAACAGTGTCTCCCATATTGGAGTAGGGGCTGCTTGTGGTTATTAGGCATTTGCAAGCTCTCCGAAGTGTGTGCGCGGCAGGAGAGACAAATCCATGTTTTCGCGCCTTTTTTGCGATTTCAAGGTCGAAAAACACATAGGCCCCAAAATGAAAGAAACGGCTGCCGCGCCAAAACTATGGCTTCAAACTTGATGAAAACAGTCTCTCCCATAATAACTCACGGGCTGCTTGTGTTTTTTAGGCCTTTGCACGCTATCAGAAGTGTGTGCGCGGCAGGAGAGACAAATCCATGTTTTCGCGCCTTTTTTGCCATTTCCAGGTCGAAGAAAACAAAGGCCCCAAAAATAAAGAAACGGCTGTCCAGCCAAAACTGAGGCTTCAAACTTGATTAAAACAGTCTCTCAGACAATAACTCAAGGGCCGCTTGTGTTTTTTAGGCCTTCGCAAGCTATCGGAAGTGTGTGCGCGGCAGGAGAGACAAATCCATGTTTTCGCGCCTTTTTTACGATTTCAAGGTCGAAAAACACAAAGGCCCCAAAATGAAAGAAACGGCTGCCGCGCCAAAACTATGGCTTCAAACTTGATGAAAACATTCTCTCCCACAATAACTCAAGGGCAGCTTGTGTTTTTTAGGCCTTCGCAAGCTATCGGAAGTGTGTGCGCGGCAGGAGAGACAAATCAATGTTTTCGCGCCTTTTTTGCCATTTCCAGGTCGAAAAACACACAGGCCCCAAAAATAAAGAAATGGCTGTCCAGCCAAAACTGAGGCTTCAAACTTGATGAAAACAGTGTCTCCTATATTGGAGTAGGGGCTGCTTGTGGTTATTAGGCATTTGCAAGCTCTCCGAAGTGTGTGCGCAGCAGGAGAGACAAATCCATGTTTTTATGCCTTCTTTGGCATTTTCAGGTGGAGAAAAACACAATCCCGAAAGAAAAAGAAAAGGCTGCCGCGCCAACACTGAGGCTTCAAACTTGATGAAAACAGTGTCTCCCATAGTGGAGTAGGGGCTGCTTGTGGTTATTAGGCCTTTGCAAGCTCTCCGAAGTGTGTGCGCGGCAGGAGAGACAAATCAATGTTTTCGCGCCTTTTTTGCCATTTCCAGGTCGAAAAACACACAGGCCCCAAAAATAAAGAAATGGCTGTCCAGCCAAAACTGAGGCTTCAAACTTGATGAAAACAGTGTCTCCCATATTGGAGTAGGGGCTGCTTGTGGTTATTAGGCATTTGCAAGCTCTCCGAAGTGTGTGCGCAGCAGGAGAGACAAATCCATGTTTTTATGCCTTCTTTGGCATTTTCAGGTGGAGAAAAACACAATCCCGAAAGAGAAAGAAAAGGCTGCCGCGCCAACACTGAGGCTTCAAACTTGATGAAAACAGTGTCTCCCATATTGGAGTAGGGGCTGCTTGTGGTTATTAGGCATTTGCAAGCTCTCCGAAGTGTGTGCGCAGCAGGAGAGACAAATCCATGTTTTTATGCCTTCTTTGGCATTTTCAGGTGGAGAAAAACACAATCCCGAAAGAGAAAGAAAAGGCTGCCGCGCCAACACTGAGGCTTCAAACTTGATGAAAACAGTGTCTCCCATAGTGGAGTAGGGGCTGCTTGTGGTTATTAGGCCTTTGCAAGCTCTCCGAAGTGTGTGCGCGGCAGGAGAGACAAATCAATGTTTTCGCGCCTTTTTTGCCATTTCCAGGTCGAAAAACACACAGGCCCCAAAAATAAAGAAATGGCTGTCCAGCCAAAACTGAGGCTTCAAACTTGATGAAAACAGTGTCTCCCATATTGGAGTAGGGGCTGCTTGTGGTTATTAGGCATTTGCAAGCTCTCCGAAGTGTGTGCGCGGCAGGAGAGACAAATCCATGTTTTCGCGCCTTTTTTGCGATTTCAAGGTCGAAAAACACATAGGCCCCAAAATGAAAGAAACGGCTGCCGCGCCAAAACTATGGCTTCAAACTTGATGAAAACAGTCTCTCCCATAATAACTCACGGGCTGCTTGTGTTTTTTAGGCCTTTGCAAGCTCTCCGAAGTGTGTGCGCGGCAGGAGAGACAAATCAATGTTTTCGCGCCTTTTTTGCCATTTCCAGGTCGAAAAACACACAGGCCCCAAAAATAAAGAAATGGCTGTCCAGCCAAAACTGAGGCTTCAAACTTGATGAAAACAGTGTCTCCCATATTGGAGTAGGGGCTGCTTGTGGTTATTAGGCATTTGCAAGCTCTCCGAAGTGTGTGCGCGGCAGGAGAGACAAATCCATGTTTTCGCGCCTTTTTTGCGATTTCAAGGTCGAAAAACACATAGGCCCCAAAATGAAAGAAACGGCTGCCGCGCCAAAACTATGGCTTCAAACTTGATGAAAACAGTCTCTCCCATAATAACTCACGGGCTGCTTGTGTTTTTTAGGCCTTTGCACGCTATCAGAAGTGTGTGCGCGGCAGGAGAGACAAATCCATGTTTTCGCGCCTTTTTTGCCATTTCCAGGTCGAAGAAAACAAAGGCCCCAAAAATAAAGAAACGGCTGTCCAGCCAAAACTGAGGCTTCAAACTTGATTAAAACAGTCTCTCAGACAATAACTCAAGGGCCGCTTGTGTTTTTTAGGCCTTCGCAAGCTATCGGAAGTGTGTGCGCGGCAGGAGAGACAAATCCATGTTTTCGCGCCTTTTTTACGATTTCAAGGTCGAAAAACACATAGGCCCCAAAATGAAAGAAACGGCTGCCGCGCCAAAACTATGGCTTCAAACTTGATGAAAACATTCTCTCCCACAATAACTCAAGGGCAGCTTGTGTTTTTTAGGCCTTCGCAAGCTATCGGAAGTGTGTGCGCGGCAGGAGAGACAAATCAATGTTTTCGCGCCTTTTTTGCCATTTCCAGGTCGAAAAACACACAGGCCCCAAAAATAAAGAAATGGCTGTCCAGCCAAAACTGAGGCTTCAAACTTGATGAAAACAGTGTCTCCTATATTGGAGTAGGGGCTGCTTGTGGTTATTAGGCATTTGCAAGCTCTCCGAAGTGTGTGCGCAGCAGGAGAGACAAATCCATGTTTTTATGCCTTCTTTGGCATTTTCAGGTGGAGAAAAACACAATCCCGAAAGAAAAAGAAAAGGCTGCCGCGCCAACACTGAGGCTTCAAACTTGATGAAAACAGTGTCTCCCATAGTGGAGTAGGGGCTGCTTGTGGTTATTAGGCCTTTGCAAGCTCTCCGAAGTGTGTGCGCGGCAGGAGAGACAAATCAATGTTTTCGCGCCTTTTTTGCCATTTCCAGGTCGAAAAACACACAGGCCCCAAAAATAAAGAAATGGCTGTCCAGCCAAAACTGAGGCTTCAAACTTGATGAAAACAGTGTCTCCCATATTGGAGTAGGGGCTGCTTGTGGTTATTAGGCATTTGCAAGCTCTCCGAAGTGTGTGCGCAGCAGGAGAGACAAATCCATGTTTTTATGCCTTCTTTGGCATTTTCAGGTGGAGAAAAACACAATCCCGAAAGAGAAAGAAAAGGCTGCCGCGCCAACACTGAGGCTTCAAACTTGATGAAAACAGTGTCTCCCATAATGGAGTAGGGGCTGCTTGTGGTTATTAGGCATTTGCAAGCTCTCCGAAGTGTGTGCGCAGCAGGAGAGACAAATCCATGTTTTTATGCCTTCTTTGGCATTTTCAGGTGGAGAAAAACACAATCCCGAAAGAGAAAGAAAAGGCTGCCGCGCCAACACTGAGGCTTCAAACTTGATGAAAACAGTGTCTCCCATAGTGGAGTAGGGGCTGCTTGTGGTTATTAGGCCTTTGCAAGCTCTCCGAAGTGTGTGCGCAGCAGGAGAGACAAATCCATGTTTTTATGCCTTCTTTGGCATTTTCAGGTGGAGAAAAACACAATCCCGAAAGAGAAAGAAAAGGCTGCCGCGCCAACACTGAGGCTTCAAACTTGATGAAAACAGTGTCTCCCATATTGGAGTAGGGGCTGCTTGTGGTTATTAGGCATTTGCAAGCTCTCCGAAGTGTGTGCGCAGCAGGAGAGACAAATCCATGTTTTTATGCCTTCTTTGGCATTTTCAGGTGGAGAAAAACACAATCCCGAAAGAGAAAGAAAAGGCTGCCGCGCCAACACTGAGGCTTCAAACTTGATGAAAACAGTGTCTCCCATAGTGGAGTAGGGGCTGCTTGTGGTTATTAGGCCTTTGCAAGCTCTCCGAAGTGTGTGCGCAGCAGGAGAGACAAATCCATGTTTTTATGCCTTCTTTGGCATTTTCAGGTGGAGAAAAACACAATCCCGAAAGAGAAAGAAAAGGCTGCCGCGCCAACACTGAGGCTTCAAACTTGATGAAAACAGTGTCTCCCATATTGGAGTAGGGGCTGCTTGTGGTTATTAGGCATTTGCAAGCTCTCCGAAGTGTGTGCGCAGCAGGAGAGACAAATCCATGTTTTTATGCCTTCTTTGGCATTTTCAGGTGGAGAAAAACACAATCCCGAAAGAGAAAGAAAAGGCTGCCGCGCCAACACTGAGGCTTCAAACTTGATGAAAACAGTGTCTCCCATAGTGGAGTAGGGGCTGCTTGTGGTTATTAGGCCTTTGCAAGCTCTCCGAAGTGTGTGCGCAGCAGGAGAGACAAATCCATGTTTTTATGCCTTCTTTGGCATTTTCAGGTGGAGAAAAACACAATCCCGAAAGAGAAAGAAAAGGCTGCCGCGCCAACACTGAGGCTTCAAACTTGATGAAAACAGTGTCTCCCATAGTGGAGTAGGGGCTGCTTGTGGTTATTAGGCCTTTGCAAGCTCTCCGAAGTGTGTGCGCGGCAGGAGAGACAAATCAATGTTTTCGCGCCTTTTTTGCCATTTCCAGGTCGAAAAACACACAGGCCCCAAAAATAAAGAAATGGCTGTCCAGCCAAAACTGAGGCTTCAAACTTGATGAAAACAGTGTCTCCCATATTGGAGTAGGGGCTGCTTGTGGTTATTAGGCATTTGCAAGCTCTCCGAAGTGTGTGCGCGGCAGGAGAGACAAATCCATGTTTTCGCGCCTTTTTTGCGATTTCAAGGTCGAAAAACACATAGGCCCCAAAATGAAAGAAACGGCTGCCGCGCCAAAACTATGGCTTCAAACTTGATGAAAACAGTCTCTCCCATAATAACTCACGGGCTGCTTGTGTTTTTTAGGCCTTTGCAAGCTCTCCGAAGTGTGTGCGCGGCAGGAGAGACAAATCAATGTTTTCGCGCCTTTTTTGCCATTTCCAGGTCGAAAAACACACAGGCCCCAAAAATAAAGAAATGGCTGTCCAGCCAAAACTGAGGCTTCAACCTTGATGAAAACAGTGTCTCCCATATTGGAGTAGGGGCTGCTTGTGGTTATTAGGCATTTGCAAGCTCTCCGAAGTGTGTGCGCGGCAGGAGAGACAAATCCATGTTTTCGCGCCTTTTTTGCGATTTCAAGGTCGAAAAACACATAGGCCCCAAAATGAAAGAAACGGCTGCCGCGCCAAAACTATGGCTTCAAACTTGATGAAAACAGTCTCTCCCATAATAACTCACGGGCTGCTTGTGTTTTTTAGGCCTTTGCACGCTATCAGAAGTGTGTGCGCGGCAGGAGAGACAAATCCATGTTTTCGCGCCTTTTTTGCCATTTCCAGGTCGAAGAAAACAAAGGCCCCAAAAATAAAGAAACGGCTGTCCAGCCAAAACTGAGGCTTCAAACTTGATTAAAACAGTCTCTCAGACAATAACTCAAGGGCCGCTTGTGTTTTTTAGGCCTTCGCAAGCTATCGGAAGTGTGTGCGCGGCAGGAGAGACAAATCCATGTTTTCGCGCCTTTTTTACGATTTCAAGGTCGAAAAACACATAGGCCCCAAAATGAAAGAAACGGCTGCCGCGCCAAAACTATGGCTTCAAACTTGATGAAAACATTCTCTCCCACAATAACTCAAGGGCAGCTTGTGTTTTTTAGGCCTTCGCAAGCTATCGGAAGTGTGTGCGCGGCAGGAGAGACAAATCAATGTTTTCGCGCCTTTTTTGCCATTTCCAGGTCGAAAAACACACAGGCCCCAAAAATAAAGAAATGGCTGTCCAGCCAAAACTGAGGCTTCAAACTTGATGAAAACAGTGTCTCCTATATTGGAGTAGGGGCTGCTTGTGGTTATTAGGCATTTGCAAGCTCTCCGAAGTGTGTGCGCAGCAGGAGAGACAAATCCATGTTTTTATGCCTTCTTTGGCATTTTCAGGTGGAGAAAAACACAATCCCGAAAGAAAAAGAAAAGGCTGCCGCGCCAACACTGAGACTTCAAACTTGATGAAAACAGTGTCTCCCATAGTGGAGTAGGGGCTGCTTGTGGTTATTAGGCCTTTGCAAGCTCTCCGAAGTGTGTGCGCGGCAGGAGAGACAAATCAATGTTTTCGCGCCTTTTTTGCCATTTCCAGGTCGAAAAACACACAGGCCCCAAAAATAAAGAAATGGCTGTCCAGCCAAAACTGAGGCTTCAAACTTGATGAAAACAGTGTCTCCCATATTGGAGTAGGGGCTGCTTGTGGTTATTAGGCATTTGCAAGCTCTCCGAAGTGTGTGCGCAGCAGGAGAGACAAATCCATGTTTTTATGCCTTCTTTGGCATTTTCAGGTGGAGAAAAACACAATCCCGAAAGAGAAAGAAAAGGCTGCCGCGCCAACACTGAGGCTTCAAACTTGATGAAAACAGTGTCTCCCATAATGGAGTAGGGGCTGCTTGTGGTTATTAGGCATTTGCAAGCTCTCCGAAGTGTGTGCGCAGCAGGAGAGACAAATCCATGTTTTTATGCCTTCTTTGGCATTTTCAGGTGGAGAAAAACACAATCCCGAAAGAGAAAGAAAAGGCTGCCGCGCCAACACTGAGGCTTCAAACTTGATGAAAACAGTGTCTCCCATAGTGGAGTAGGGGCTGCTTGTGGTTATTAGGCCTTTGCAAGCTCTCCGAAGTGTGTGCGCAGCAGGAGAGACAAATCCATGTTTTTATGCCTTCTTTGGCATTTTCAGGTGGAGAAAAACACAATCCCGAAAGAGAAAGAAAAGGCTGCCGCGCCAACACTGAGGCTTCAAACTTGATGAAAACAGTGTCTCCCATATTGGAGTAGGGGCTGCTTGTGGTTATTAGGCATTTGCAAGCTCTCCGAAGTGTGTGCGCAGCAGGAGAGACAAATCCATGTTTTTATGCCTTCTTTGGCATTTTCAGGTGGAGAAAAACACAATCCCGAAAGAGAAAGAAAAGGCTGCCGCGCCAACACTGAGGCTTCAAACTTGATGAAAACAGTGTCTCCCATAGTGGAGTAGGGGCTGCTTGTGGTTATTAGGCCTTTGCAAGCTCTCCGAAGTGTGTGCGCGGCAGGAGAGACAAATCAATGTTTTCGCGCCTTTTTTGCCATTTCCAGGTCGAAAAACACACAGGCCCCAAAAATAAAGAAATGGCTGTCCAGCCAAAACTGAGGCTTCAAACTTGATGAAAACAGTGTCTCCCATATTGGAGTAGGGGCTGCTTGTGGTTATTAGGCATTTGCAAGCTCTCCGAAGTGTGTGCGCGGCAGGAGAGACAAATCCATGTTTTCGCGCCTTTTTTGCGATTTCAAGGTCGAAAAACACATAGGCCCCAAAATGAAAGAAACGGCTGCCGCGCCAAAACTATGGCTTCAAACTTGATGAAAACAGTCTCTCCCATAATAACTCACGGGCTGCTTGTGTTTTTTAGGCCTTTGCAAGCTCTCCGAAGTGTTGTGCGCGGCAGGAGAGACAAATCAATGTTTTCGCGCCTTTTTTGACATTTCCAGGTCGAAAAACACACAGGCCCCAAAAATAAAGAAATGGCTGTCCAGCCAAAACTGAGGCTTCAAACTTGATGAAAACAGTGTCTCCCATATTGGAGTAGGGGCTGCTTGTGGTTATTAGGCATTTGCAAGCTCTCCGAAGTGTGTGCGCGGCAGGAGAGACAAATCCATGTTTTCGCGCCTTTTTTGCGATTTCAAGGTCGAAAAACACATAGGCCCCAAAATGAAAGAAACGGCTGCCGCGCCAAAACTATGGCTTCAAACTTGATGAAAACAGTCTCTCCCATAATAACTCACGGGCTGCTTGTGTTTTTTAGGCCTTTGCACGCTATCAGAAGTGTGTGCGCGGCAGGAGAGACAAATCCATGTTTTCGCGCCTTTTTTGCCATTTCCAGGTCGAAGAAAACAAAGGCCCCAAAAATAAAGAAACGGCTGTCCAGCGAAAACTGAGGCTTCAAACTTGATTAAAACAGTCTCTCAGACAATAACTCAAGGGCCGCTTGTGTTTTTTAGGCCTTCGCAAGCTATCGGAAGTGTGTGCGCGGCAGGAGAGACAAATCCATGTTTTCGCGCCTTTTTTACGATTTCAAGGTCGAAAAACACATAGGCCCCAAAATGAAAGAAACGGCTGCCGCGCCAAAACTATGGCTTCAAACTTGATGAAAACATTCTCTCCCACAATAACTCAAGGGCAGCTTGTGTTTTTTAGGCCTTCGCAAGCTATCGGAAGTGTGTGCGCGGCAGGAGAGACAAATCAATGTTTTCGCGCCTTTTTTGCCATTTCCAGGTCGAAAAACACACAGGCCCCAAAAATAAAGAAATGGCTGTCCAGCCAAAACTGAGGCTTCAAACTTGATGAAAACAGTGTCTCCTATATTGGAGTAGGGGCTGCTTGTGGTTATTAGGCATTTGCAAGCTCTCCGAAGTGTGTGCGCAGCAGGAGAGACAAATCCATGTTTTTATGCCTTCTTTGGCATTTTCAGGTGGAGAAAAACACAATCCCGAAAGAAAAAGAAAAGGCTGCCGCGCCAACACTGAGGCTTCAAACTTGATGAAAACAGTGTCTCCCATAGTGGAGTAGGGGCTGCTTGTGGTTATTAGGCCTTTGCAAGCTCTCCGAAGTGTGTGCGCGGCAGGAGAGACAAATCAATGTTTTCGCGCCTTTTTTGCCATTTCCAGGTCGAAAAACACACAGGCCCCAAAAATAAAGAAATGGCTGTCCAGCCAAAACTGAGGCTTCAAACTTGATGAAAACAGTGTCTCCCATATTGGAGTAGGGGCTGCTTGTGGTTATTAGGCATTTGCAAGCTCTCCGAAGTGTGTGCGCGGCAGGAGAGACAAATCCATGTTTTCGCGCCTTTTTTGCGATTTCAAGGTCGAAAAACACATAGGCCCCAAAATGAAAGAAACGGCTGCCGCGCCAAAACTATGGCTTCAAACTTGATGAAAACAGTCTCTCCCATAATAACTCACGGGCTGCTTGTGTTTTTTAGGCCTTTGCACGCTATCAGAAGTGTGTGCGCGGCAGGAGAGACAAATCCATGTTTTCGCGCCTTTTTTGCCATTTCCAGGTCGAAGAAAACAAAGGCCCCAAAAATAAAGAAACGGCTGTCCAGCCAAAACTGAGGCTTCAAACTTGATTAAAACAGTCTCTCAGACAATAACTCAAGGGCCGCTTGTGTTTTTTAGGCCTTCGCAAGCTATCGGAAGTGTGTGCGCGGCAGGAGAGACAAATCCATGTTTTCGCGCCTTTTTTACGATTTCAAGGTCGAAAAACACATAGGCCCCAAAATGAAAGAAACGGCTGCCGCGCCAAAACTATGGCTTCAAACTTGATGAAAACATTCTCTCCCACAATAACTCAAGGGCAGCTTGTGTTTTTTAGGCCTTCGCAAGCTATCGGAAGTGTGTGCGCGGCAGGAGAGACAAATCAATGTTTTCGCGCCTTTTTTGCCATTTCCAGGTCGAAAAACACACAGGCCCCAAAAATAAAGAAATGGCTGTCCAGCCAAAACTGAGGCTTCAAACTTGATGAAAACAGTGTCTCCTATATTGGAGTAGGGGCTGCTTGTGGTTATTAGGCATTTGCAAGCTCTCCGAAGTGTGTGCGCAGCAGGAGAGACAAATCCATGTTTTTATGCCTTCTTTGGCATTTTCAGGTGGAGAAAAACACAATCCCGAAAGAAAAAGAAAAGGCTGCCGCGCCAACACTGAGGCTTCAAACTTGATGAAAACAGTGTCTCCCATAGTGGAGTAGGGGCTGCTTGTGGTTATTAGGCCTTTGCAAGCTCTCCGAAGTGTGTGCGCGGCAGGAGAGACAAATCAATGTTTTCGCGCCTTTTTTGCCATTTCCAGGTCGAAAAACACACAGGCCCCAAAAATAAAGAAATGGCTGTCCAGCCAAAACTGAGGCTTCAAACTTGATGAAAACAGTGTCTCCCATATTGGAGTAGGGGCTGCTTGTGGTTATTAGGCATTTGCAAGCTCTCCGAAGTGTGTGCGCAGCAGGAGAGACAAATCCATGTTTTTATGCCTTCTTTGGCATTTTCAGGTGGAGAAAAACACAATCCCGAAAGAGAAAGAAAAGGCTGCCGCGCCAACACTGAGGCTTCAAACTTGATGAAAACAGTGTCTCCCATAATGGAGTAGGGGCTGCTTGTGGTTATTAGGCATTTGCAAGCTCTCCGAAGTGTGTGCGCAGCAGGAGAGACAAATCCATGTTTTTATGCCTTCTTTGGCATTTTCAGGTGGAGAAAAACACAATCCCGAAAGAGAAAGAAAAGGCTGCCGCGCCAACACTGAGGCTTCAAACTTGATGAAAACAGTGTCTCCCATAGTGGAGTAGGGGCTGCTTGTGGTTATTAGACTTTGCAAGCTCTCCGAAGTGTGTGCGCAGCAGGAGAGACAAATCCATGTTTTTATGCCTTCTTTGGCATTTTCAGGTGGAGAAAAACACAATCCCGAAAGAGAAAGAAAAGGCTGCCGCGCCAACACTGAGGCTTCAAACTTGATGAAAACAGTGTCTCCCATATTGGAGTAGGGGCTGCTTGTGGTTATTAGGCATTTGCAAGCTCTCCGAAGTGTGTGCGCAGCAGGAGAGACAAATCCATGTTTTTATGCCTTCTTTGGCATTTTCAGGTGGAGAAAAACACAATCCCGAAAGAGAAAGAAAAGGCTGCCGCGCCAACACTGAGGCTTCAAACTTGATGAAAACAGTGTCTCCCATAGTGGAGTAGGGGCTGCTTGTGGTTATTAGGCCTTTGCAAGCTCTCCGAAGTGTGTGCGCAGCAGGAGAGACAAATCCATGTTTTTATGCCTTCTTTGGCATTTTCAGGTGGAGAAAAACACAATCCCGAAAGAGAAAGAAAAGGCTGCCGCGCCAACACTGAGGCTTCAAACTTGATGAAAACAGTGTCTCCCATATTGGAGTAGGGGCTGCTTGTGGTTATTAGGCATTTGCAAGCTCTCCGAAGTGTGTGCGCAGCAGGAGAGACAAATCCATGTTTTTATGCCTTCTTTGGCATTTTCAGGTGGAGAAAAACACAATCCCGAAAGAGAAAGAAAAGGCTGCCGCGCCAACACTGAGGCTTCAAACTTGATGAAAACAGTGTCTCCCATAGTGGAGTAGGGGCTGCTTGTGGTTATTAGGCCTTTGCAAGCTCTCCGAAGTGTGTGCGCGGCAGGAGAGACAAATCAATGTTTTCGCGCCTTTTTTGCCATTTCCAGGTCGAAAAACACACAGGCCCCAAAAATAAAGAAATGGCTGTCCAGCCAAAACTGAGGCTTCAAACTTGATGAAAACAGTGTCTCCCATATTGGAGTAGGGGCTGCTTGTGGTTATTAGGCATTTGCAAGCTCTCCGAAGTGTGTGCGCGGCAGGAGAGACAAATCCATGTTTTCGCGCCTTTTTTGCGATTTCAAGGTCGAAAAACACATAGGCCCCAAAATGAAAGAAACGGCTGCCGCGCCAAAACTATGGCTTCAAACTTGATGAAAACAGTCTCTCCCATAATAACTCACGGGCTGCTTGTGTTTTTTAGGCCTTTGCAAGCTCTCCGAAGTGTGTGCGCGGCAGGAGAGACAAATCAATGTTTTCGCGCCTTTTTTGCCATTTCCAGGTCGAAAAACACACAGGCCCCAAAAATAAAGAAATGGCTGTCCAGCCAAAACTGAGGCTTCAAACTTGATGAAAACAGTGTCTCCCATATTGGAGTAGGGGCTGCTTGTGGTTATTAGGCATTTGCAAGCTCTCCGAAGTGTAGTGCGCGGCAGGAGAGACAAATCCATGTTTTCGCGCCTTTTTTGCGATTTCAAGGTCGAAAAACACATAGGCCCCAAAATGAAAGAAACGGCTGCCGCGCCAAAACTATGGCTTCAAACTTGATGAAAACAGTCTCTCCCATAATAACTCACGGGCTGCTTGTGTTTTTTAGGCCTTTGCACGCTATCAGAAGTGTGTGCGCGGCAGGAGAGACAAATCCATGTTTTCGCGCCTTTTTTGCCATTTCCAGGTCGAAGAAAACAAAGGCCCCAAAAATAAAGAAACGGCTGTCCAGCCAAAACTGAGGCTTCAAACTTGATTAAAACAGTCTCTCAGACAATAACTCAAGGGCCGTTTGTGTTTTTTAGGCCTTCGCAAGCTATCGGAAGTGTGTGCGCGGCAGGAGAGACAAATCCATGTTTTCGCGCCTTTTTTACGATTTCAAGGTCGAAAAACACATAGGCCCCAAAATGAAAGAAACGGCTGCCGCGCCAAAACTATGGCTTCAAACTTGATGAAAACATTCTCTCCCACAATAACTCAAGGGCAGCTTGTGTTTTTTAGGCCTTCGCAAGCTATTGGAAGTGTGTGCGCGGCAGGAGAGACAAATCAATGTTTTCGCGCCTTTTTTGCCATTTCCAGGTCGAAAAACACACAGGCCCCAAAAATAAAGAAATGGCTGTCCAGCCAAAACTGAGGCTTCAAACTTGATGAAAACAGTGTCTCCTATATTGGAGTAGGGGCTGCTTGTGGTTATTAGGCATTTGCAAGCTCTCCGAAGTGTGTGCGCAGCAGGAGAGACAAATCCATGTTTTTATGCCTTCTTTGGCATTTTCAGGTGGAGAAAAACACAATCCCGAAAGAAAAAGAAAAGGCTGCCGCGCCAACACTGAGGCTTCAAACTTGATGAAAACAGTGTCTCCCATAGTGGAGTAGGGGCTGCTTGTGGTTATTAGGCCTTTGCAAGCTCTCCGAAGTGTGTGCGCGGCAGGAGAGACAAATCAATGTTTTCGCGCCTTTTTTGCCATTTCCAGGTCGAAAAACACACAGGCCCCAAAAATAAAGAAATGGCTGTCCAGCCAAAACTGAGGCTTCAAACTTGATGAAAACAGTGTCTCCCATATTGGAGTAGGGGCTGCTTGTGGTTATTAGGCATTTGCAAGCTCTCCGAAGTGTGTGCGCAGCAGGAGAGACAAATCCATGTTTTTATGCCTTCTTTGGCATTTTCAGGTGGAGAAAAACACAATCCCGAAAGAGAAAGAAAAGGCTGCCGCGCCAACACTGAGGCTTCAAACTTGATGAAAACAGTGTCTCCCATAATGGAGTAGGGGCTGCTTGTGGTTATTAGGCATTTGCAAGCTCTCCGAAGTGTGTGCGCAGCAGGAGAGACAAATCCATGTTTTTATGCCTTCTTTGGCATTTTCAGGTGGAGAAAAACACAATCCCGAAAGAGAAAGAAAAGGCTGCCGCGCCAACACTGAGGCTTCAAACTTGATGAAAACAGTGTCTCCCATAGTGGAGTAGGGGCTGCTTGTGGTTATTAGGCCTTTGCAAGCTCTCCGAAGTGTGTGCGCAGCAGGAGAGACAAATCCATGTTTTTATGCCTTCTTTGGCATTTTCAGGTGGAGAAAAACACAATCCCGAAAGAGAAAGAAAAGGCTGCCGCGCCAACACTGAGGCTTCAAACTTGATGAAAACAGTGTCTCCCATATTGGAGTAGGGGCTGCTTGTGGTTATTAGGCATTTGCAAGCTCTCCGAAGTGTGTGCGCAGCAGGAGAGACAAATCCATGTTTTTATGCCTTCTTTGGCATTTTCAGGTGGAGAAAAACACAATCCCGAAAGAGAAAGAAAAGGCTGCCGCGCCAACACTGAGGCTTCAAACTTGATGAAAACAGTGTCTCCCATAGTGGAGTAGGGGCTGTTTGTGGTTATTAGGCCTTTGCAAGCTCTCCGAAGTGTGTGCGCAGCAGGAAAGACAAATCCATGTTTTTATGCCTTCTTTGGCATTTTCAGGTGGAGAAAAACACAATCCCGAAAGAGAAAGAAAAGGCTGCCGCGCCAACACTGAGGCTTCAAACTTGATGAAAACAGTGTCTCCCATATTGGAGTAGGGGCTGCTTGTGGTTATTAGGCATTTGCAAGCTCTCCGAAGTGTGTGCGCAGCAGGAGAGACAAATCCATGTTTTTATGCCTTCTTTGGCATTTTCAGGTGGAGAAAAACACAATCCCGAAAGAGAAAGAAAAGGCTGCCGCGCCAACACTGAGGCTTCAAACTTGATGAAAACAGTGTCTCCCATAGTGGAGTAGGGGCTGCTTGTGGTTATTAGGCCTTTGCAAGCTCTCCGAAGTGTGTGCGCAGCAGGAGAGACAAATCCATGTTTTTATGCCTTCTTTGGCATTTTCAGGTGGAGAAAAACACAATCCCGAAAGAGAAAGAAAAGGCTGCCGCGCCAACACTGAGGCTTCAAACTTGATGAAAACAGTGTCTCCCATATTGGAGTAGGGGCTGCTTGTGGTTATTAGGCATTTGCAAGCTCTCCGAAGTGTGTGCGCAGCAGGAGAGACAAATCCATGTTTTTATGCCTTCTTTGGCATTTTCAGGTGGAGAAAAACACAATCCCGAAAGAGAAAGAAAAGGCTGCCGCGCCAACACTGAGGCTTCAAACTTGATGAAAACAGTGTCTCCCATAGTGGAGTAGGGGCTGCTTGTGGTTATTAGGCCTTTGCAAGCTCTCCGAAGTGTGTGCGCGGCAGGAGAGACAAATCAATGTTTTCGCGCCTTTTTTGCCATTTCCAGGTCGAAAAACACACAGGCCCCAAAAATAAAGAAATGGCTGTCCAGCCAAAACTGAGGCTTCAAACTTGATGAAAACAGTGTCTCCCATATTGGAGTAGGGGCTGCTTGTGGTTATTAGGCATTTGCAAGCTCTCCGAAGTGTGTGCGCGGCAGGAGAGACAAATCCATGTTTTCGCGCCTTTTTTGCGATTTCAAGGTCGAAAAACACATAGGCCCCAAAATGAAAGAAACGGCTGCCGCGCCAAAACTATGGCTTCAAACTTGATGAAAACAGTCTCTCCCATAATAACTCACGGGCTGCTTGTGTTTTTTAGGCCTTTGCAAGCTCTCCGAAGTGTGTGCGCGGCAGGAGAGACAAATCAATGTTTTCGCGCCTTTTTTGCCATTTCCAGGTCGAAAAACACACAGGCCCCAAAAATAAAGAAATGGCTGTCCAGCCAAAACTGAGGCTTCAAACTTGATGAAAACAGTGTCTCCCATATTGGAGTAGGGGCTGCTTGTGGTTATTAGGCATTTGCAAGCTCTCCGAAGTGTGTGCGCGGCAGGAGAGACAAATCCATGTTTTCGCGCCTTTTTTGCGATTTCAAGGTCGAAAAACACATAGGCCCCAAAATGAAAGAAACGGCTGCCGCGCCAAAACTATGGCTTCAAACTTGATGAAAACAGTCTCTCCCATAATAACTCACGGGCTGCTTGTGTTTTTTAGGCCTTTGCAAGCTCTCCGAAGTGTGTGCGCGGCAGGAGAGACAAATCAATGTTTTCGCGCCTTTTTTGCCATTTCCAGGTCGAAAAACACACAGGCCCCAAAAATAAAGAAATGGCTGTCCAGCCAAAACTGAGGCTTCAAACTTGATGAAAACAGTGTCTCCCATATTGGAGTAGGGGCTGCTTGTGGTTATTAGGCATTTGCAAGCTCTCCGAAGTGTGTGCGCGGCAGGAGAGACAAATCCATGTTTTCGCGCCTTTTTTGCGATTTCAAGGTCGAAAAACACATAGGCCCCAAAATGAAAGAAACGGCTGCCGCGCCAAAACTATGGCTTCAAACTTGATGAAAACAGTCTCTCCCATAATAACTCACGGGCTGCTTGTGTTTTTTAGGCCTTTGCACGCTATCAGAAGTGTGTGCGCGGCAGGAGAGACAAATCCATGTTTTCGCGCCTTTTTTGCCATTTCCAGGTCGAAGAAAACAAAGGCCCCAAAAATAAAGAAACGGCTGTCCAGCCAAAACTGAGGCTTCAAACTTGATTAAAACAGTCTCTCAGACAATAACTCAAGGGCCGCTTGTGTTTTTTAGGCCTTCGCAAGCTATCGGAAGTGTGTGCGCGGCAGGAGAGACAAATCCATGTTTTCGCGCCTTTTTTACGATTTCAAGGTCGAAAAACACATAGGCCCCAAAATGAAAGAAACGGCTGCCGCGCCAAAACTATGGCTTCAAACTTGATGAAAACATTCTCTCCCACAATAACTCAAGGGCAGCTTGTGTTTTTTAGGCCTTCGCAAGCTATCGGAAGTGTGTGCGCGGCAGGAGAGACAAATCAATGTTTTCGCGCCTTTTTTGCCATTTCCAGGTCGAAAAACACACAGGCCCCAAAAATAAAGAAATGGCTGTCCAGCCAAAACTGAGGCTTCAAACTTGATGAAAACAGTGTCTCCTATATTGGAGTAGGGGCTGCTTGTGGTTATTAGGCATTTGCAAGCTCTCCGAAGTGTGTGCGCAGCAGGAGAGACAAATCCATGTTTTTATGCCTTCTTTGGCATTTTCAGGTGGAGAAAAACACAATCCCGAAAGAAAAAGAAAAGGCTGCCGCGCCAACACTGAGGCTTCAAACTTGATGAAAACAGTGTCTCCCATAGTGGAGTAGGGGCTGCTTGTGGTTATTAGGCCTTTGCAAGCTCTCCGAAGTGTGTGCGCGGCAGGAGAGACAAATCAATGTTTTCGCGCCTTTTTTGCCATTTCCAGGTCGAAAAACACACAGGCCCCAAAAATAAAGAAATGGCTGTCCAGCCAAAACTGAGGCTTCAAACTTGATGAAAACAGTGTCTCCCATATTGGAGTAGGGGCTGCTTGTGGTTATTAGGCATTTGCAAGCTCTCCGAAGTGTGTGCGCAGCAGGAGAGACAAATCCATGTTTTTATGCCTTCTTTGGCATTTTCAGGTGGAGAAAAACACAATCCCGAAAGAGAAAGAAAAGGCTGCCGCGCCAACACTGAGGCTTCAAACTTGATGAAAACAGTGTCTCCCATAATGGAGTAGGGGCTGCTTGTGGTTATTAGGCATTTGCAAGCTCTCCGAAGTGTGTGCGCAGCAGGAGAGACAAATCCATGTTTTTATGCCTTCTTTGGCATTTTCAGGTGGAGAAAAACACAATCCCGAAAGAGAAAGAAAAGGCTGCCGCGCCAACACTGAGGCTTCAAACTTGATGAAAACAGTGTCTCCCATAGTGGAGTAGGGGCTGCTTGTGGTTATTAGGCCTTTGCAAGCTCTCCGAAGTGTGTGCGCAGCAGGAGAGACAAATCCATGTTTTTATGCCTTCTTTGGCATTTTCAGGTGGAGAAAAACACAATCCCGAAAGAGAAAGAAAAGGCTGCCGCGCCAACACTGAGGCTTCAAACTTGATGAAAACAGTGTCTCCCATATTGGAGTAGGGGCTGCTTGTGGTTATTAGGCATTTGCAAGCTCTCCGAAGTGTGTGCGCAGCAGGAGAGACAAATCCATGTTTTTATGCCTTCTTTGGCATTTTCAGGTGGAGAAAAACACAATCCCGAAAGAGAAAGAAAAGGCTGCCGCGCCAACACTGAGGCTTCAAACTTGATGAAAACAGTGTCTCCCATAGTGGAGTAGGGGCTGCTTGTGGTTATTAGGCCTTTGCAAGCTCTCCGAAGTGTGTGCGCAGCAGGAGAGACAAATCCATGTTTTTATGCCTTCTTTGGCATTTTCAGGTGGAGAAAAACACAATCCCGAAAGAGAAAGAAAAGGCTGCCGCGCCAACACTGAGGCTTCAAACTTGATGAAAACAGTGTCTCCCATATTGGAGTAGGGGCTGCTTGTGGTTATTAGGCATTTGCAAGCTCTCCGAAGTGTGTGCGCAGCAGGAGAGACAAATCCATGTTTTTATGCCTTCTTTGGCATTTTCAGGTGGAGAAAAACACAATCCCGAAAGAGAAAGAAAAGGCTGCCGCGCCAACACTGAGGCTTCAAACTTGATGAAAACAGTGTCTCCCATAGTGGAGTAGGGGCTGCTTGTGGTTATTAGGCCTTTGCAAGCTCTCCGAAGTGTGTGCGCAGCAGGAGAGACAAATCCATGTTTTTATGCCTTCTTTGGCATTTTCAGGTGGAGAAAAACACAATCCCGAAAGAGAAAGAAAAGGCTGCCGCGCCAACACTGAGGCTTCAAACTTGATGAAAACAGTGTCTCCCATATTGGAGTAGGGGCTGCTTGTGGTTATTAGGCATTTGCAAGCTCTCCGAAGTGTGTGCGCAGCAGGAGAGACAAATCCATGTTTTTATGCCTTCTTTGGCATTTTCAGGTGGAGAAAAACACAATCCCGAAAGAGAAAGAAAAGGCTGCCGCGCCAACACTGAGGCTTCAAACTTGATGAAAACAGTCTCTCCCATAATAACTCACGGGCTGCTTGTGTTTTTTAGGCCTTTGCACGCTATCGGAAGTGTGTGCGCGGCAGGAGAGACAAATCCATGTTTTCGCGCCTTTTTTGCGATTTCGGGATTGTGTTTTTCTCCACCTGAAAATGCCAAAGAAGGCATAAAAACATGGATTTGTCTCTCCTGCTGCGCACACACTTCGGAGAGCTTGCAAAGGCCTAATAACCACAAGCAGCCCCTACTCCACTATGGGAGACACTGTTTTCATCAAGTTTGAAGCCTCAGTGTTGGCGCGGCAGCCTTTTCTTTCTCTTTCGGGATTGTGTTTTTCTCCACCTGAAAATGCCAAAGAAGGCATAAAAACATGGATTTGTCTCTCCTGCTGCGCACACACTTCGGAGAGCTTGCAAATGCCTAATAACCACAAGCAGCCCCTACTCCAATATGGGAGACACTGTTTTCATCAAGTTTGAAGCCTCAGTGTTGGCGCGGCAGCCTTTTCTTTCTCTTTCGGGATTGTGTTTTTCTCCACCTGAAAATGCCAAAGAAGGCATAAAAACATGGATTTGTCTCTCCTGCTGCGCACACACTTCGGAGAGCTTGCAAAGGCCTAATAACCACAAGCAGCCCCTACTCCACTATGGGAGACACTGTTTTCATCAAGTTTGAAGCCTCAGTGTTGGCGCGGCAGCCTTTTCTTTCTCTTTCGGGATTGTGTTTTTCTCCACCTGAAAATGCCAAAGAAGGCATAAAAACATGGATTTGTCTCTCCTGCTGCGCACACACTTCGGAGAGCTTGCAAATGCCTAATAACCACAAGCAGCCCCTACTCCATTATGGGAGACACTGTTTTCATCAAGTTTGAAGCCTCAGTGTTGGCGCGGCAGCCTTTTCTTTCTCTTTCGGGATTGTGTTTTTCTCCACCTGAAAATGCCAAAGAAGGCATAAAAACATGGATTTGTCTCTCCTGCTGCGCACACACTTCGGAGAGCTTGCAAATGCCTAATAACCACAAGCAGCCCCTACTCCAATATGGGAGACACTGTTTTCATCAAGTTTGAAGCCTCAGTTTTGGCTGGACAGCCATTTCTTTATTTTTGGGGCCTGTGTGTTTTTCGACCTGGAAATGGCAAAAAAGGCGCGAAAACATTGATTTGTCTCTCCTGCCGCGCACACACTTCGGAGAGCTTGCAAAGGCCTAATAACCACAAGCAGCCCCTACTCCACTATGGGAGACACTGTTTTCATCAAGTTTGAAGCCTCAGTGTTGGCGCGGCAGCCTTTTCTTTTTCTTTCGGGATTGTGTTTTTCTCCACCTGAAAATGCCAAAGAAGGCATAAAAACATGGATTTGTCTCTCCTGCTGCGCACACACTTCGGAGAGCTTGCAAATGCCTAATAACCACAAGCAGCCCCTACTCCAATATAGGAGACACTGTTTTCATCAAGTTTGAAGCCTCAGTTTTGGCTGGACAGCCATTTCTTTATTTTTGGGGCCTGTGTGTTTTTCGACCTGGAAATGGCAAAAAAGGCGCGAAAACATTGATTTGTCTCTCCTGCCGCGCACACACTTCCGATAGCTTGCGAAGGCCTAAAAAACACAAGCTGCCCTTGAGTTATTGTGGGAGAGAATGTTTTCATCAAGTTTGAAGCCATAGTTTTGGCGCCGCAGCCGTTTCTTTCATTTTGGGGCCTATGTGTTTTTCGACCTTGAAATCGTAAAAAAGGCGCGAAAACATGGATTTGTCTCTCCTGCCGCGCACACACTTCCGATAGCTTGCGAAGGCCTAAAAAACACAAGCGGCCCTTGAGTTATTGTCTGAGAGACTGTTTTAATCAAGTTTGAAGCCTCAGTTTTGGCTGGACAGCCGTTTCTTTATTTTTGGGGCCTTTGTTTTCTTCGACCTGGAAATGGCAAAAAAGGCGCGAAAACATGGATTTGTCTCTCCTGCCGCGCACACACTTCTGATAGCGTGCAAAGGCCTAAAAAACACAAGCAGCCCGTGAGTTATTATGGGAGAGACTGTTTTCATCAAGTTTGAAGCCATAGTTTTGGCGCGGCAGCCGTTTCTTTCATTTTGGGGCCTATGTGTTTTTCGACCTTGAAATCGCAAAAAAGGCGCGAAAACATGGATTTGTCTCTCCTGCCGCGCACACACTTCGGAGAGCTTGCAAATGCCTAATAACCACAAGCAGCCCCTACTCCAATATGGGAGACACTGTTTTCATCAAGTTTGAAGCCTCAGTTTTGGCTGGACAGCCATTTCTTTATTTTTGGGGCATGTGTGTTTTTCGACCTGGAAATGGCAAAAAAGGCGCGAAAACATTGATTTGTCTCTCCTGCCGCGCACACACTTCGGAGAGCTTGCAAAGGCCTAAAAAACACAAGCAGCCCGTGAGTTATTATGGGAGAGACTGTTTTCATCAAGTTTGAAGCCATAGTTTTGGCGCGGCAGCCGTTTCTTTCATTTTGGGGCCTATGTGTTTTTCGACCTTGAAATCGCAAAAAAGGCGCGAAAACATGGATTTGTCTCTCCTGCCGCGCACACACTTCGGAGAGCTTGCAAATGCCTAATAACCACAAGCAGCCCCTACTCCAATATGGGAGACACTGTTTTCATCAAGTTTGAAGCCTCAGTTTTGGCTGGACAGCCATTTCTTTATTTTTGGGGCCTGTGTGTTTTTCGACCTGGAAATGGCAAAAAAGGCGCGAAAACATTGATTTGTCTCTCCTGCCGCGCACACACTTCGGAGAGCTTGCAAAGGCCTAATAACCACAAGCAGCCCCTACTCCACTATGGGAGACACTGTTTTCATCAAGTTTGAAGCCTCAGTGTTGGCGCGGCAGCCTTTTCTTTCTTTTTCGGGATTGTGTTTTTCTCCACCTGAAAATGCCAAAGAAGGCATAAAAACATGGATTTGTCTCTCCTGCTGCGCACACACTTCGGAGAGCTTGCAAATGCCTAATAACCACAAGCAGCCCCTACTCCATTATGGGAGACACTGTTTTCATCAAGTTTGAAGCCTCAGTGTTGGCGCGGCAGCCTTTTCTTTCTCTTTCGGGATTGTGTTTTTCTCCACCTGAAAATGCCAAAGAAGGCATAAAAACATGGATTTGTCTCTCCTGCTGCGCACACACTTCGGAGAGCTTGCAAATGCCTAATAACCACAAGCAGCCCCTACTCCAATATGGGAGACACTGTTTTCATCAAGTTTGAAGCCTCAGTTTTGGCTGGACAGCCATTTCTTTATTTTTGGGGCCTGTGTGTTTTTCGACCTGGAAATGGCAAAAAAGGCGCGAAAACATTGATTTGTCTCTCCTGCCGCGCACACACTTCGGAGAGCTTGCAAAGGCCTAATAACCACAAGCAGCCCCTACTCCACTATGGGAGACACTGTTTTCATCAAGTTTGAAGCCTCAGTGTTGGCGCGGCAGCCTTTTCTTTTTCTTTCGGGATTGTGTTTTTCTCCACCTGAAAATGCCAAAGAAGGCATAAAAACATGGATTTGTCTCTCCTGCTGCGCACACACTTCGGAGAGCTTGCAAATGCCTAATAACCACAAGCAGCCCCTACTCCAATATAGGAGACACTGTTTTCATCAAGTTTGAAGCCTCAGTTTTGGCTGGACAGCCATTTCTTTATTTTTGGGGCCTGTGTGTTTTTCGACCTGGAAATGGCAAAAAAGGCGCGAAAACATTGATTTGTCTCTCCTGCCGCGCACACACTTCCGATAGCTTGCGAAGGCCTAAAAAACACAAGCTGCCCTTGAGTTATTGTGGGAGAGAATGTTTTCAACAAGTTTGAAGCCATAGTTTTGGCGCGGCAGCCGTTTCTTTCATTTTGGGGCCTATGTGTTTTTCGACCTTGAAATCGTAAAAAAGGCGCGAAAACATGGATTTGTCTCTCCTGCCGCGCACACACTTCCGATAGCTTGCGAAGGCCTAAAAAACACAAGCGGCCCTTGAGTTATTGTCTGAGAGACTGTTTTAATCAAGTTTGAAGCCTCAGTTTTGGCTGGACAGCCGTTTCTTTATTTTTGGGGCCTTTGTTTTCTTCGACCTGGAAATGGCAAAAAAGGCGCGAAAACATGGATTTGTCTCTCCTGCCGCGCACACACTTCTGATAGCGTGCAAAGGCCTAAAAAACACAAGCAGCCCGTGAGTTATTATGGGAGAGACTGTTTTCATCAAGTTTGAAGCCATAGTTTTGGCGCGGCAGCCGTTTCTTTCATTTTGGGGCCTATGTGTTTTTCGACCTTGAAATCGCAAAAAAGGCGCGAAAACATGGATTTGTCTCTCCTGCCGCGCACACACTTCGGAGAGCTTGCAAATGCCTAATAACCACAAGCAGCCCCTACTCCAATATGGGAGACACTGTTTTCATCAAGTTTGAAGCCTCAGTTTTGGCTGGACAGCCATTTCTTTATTTTTGGGGCCTGTGTGTTTTTCGACCTGGAAATGGCAAAAAAGGCGCGAAAACATTGATTTGTCTCTCCTGCCGCGCACACACTTCGGAGAGCTTGCAAAGGCCTAAAAAACACAAGCAGCCCGTGAGTTATTATGGGAGAGACTGTTTTCATCAAGTTTGAAGCCATAGTTTTGGCGCGGCAGCCGTTTCTTTCATTTTGGGGCCTATGTGTTTTTCGACCTTGAAATCGCAAAAAAGGCGCGAAAACATGGATTTGTCTCTCCTGCCGCGCACACACTTCGGAGAGCTTGCAAATGCCTAATAACCACAAGCAGCCCCTACTCCAATATGGGAGACACTGTTTTCATCAAGTTTGAAGCCTCAGTTTTGGCTGGACAGCCATTTCTTTATTTTTGGGGCCTGTGTGTTTTTCGACCTGGAAATGGCAAAAAAGGCGCGAAAACATTGATTTGTCTCTCCTGCCGCGCACACACTTCGGAGAGCTTGCAAAGGCCTAATAACCACAAGCAGCCCCTACTCCACTATGGGAGACACTGTTTTCATCAAGTTTGAAGCCTCAGTGTTGGCGCGGCAGCCTTTTCTTTCTCTTTCGGGATTGTGTTTTTCTCCACCTGAAAATGCCAAAGAAGGCATAAAAACATGGATTTGTCTCTCCTGCTGCGCACACACTTCGGAGAGCTTGCAAATGCCTAATAACCACAAGCAGCCCCTACTCCAATATGGGAGACACTGTTTTCATCAAGTTTGAAGCCTCAGTGTTGGCGCGGCAGCCTTTTCTTTCTCTTTCGGGATTGTGTTTTTCTCCACCTGAAAATGCCAAAGAAGGCATAAAAACATGGATTTGTCTCTCCTGCTGCGCACACACTTCGGAGAGCTTGCAAAGGCCTAATAACCACAAGCAGCCCCTACTCCACTATGGGAGACACTGTTTTCATCAAGTTTGAAGCCTCAGTGTTGGCGCGGCAGCCTTTTCTTTCTCTTTCGGGATTGTGTTTTTCTCCACCTGAAAATGCCAAAGAAGGCATAAAAACATGGATTTGTCTCTCCTGCTGCGCACACACTTCGGAGAGCTTGCAAATGCCTAATAACCACAAGCAGCCCCTACTCCAATATGGGAGACACTGTTTTCATCAAGTTTGAAGCCTCAGTGTTGGCGCGGCAGCCTTTTCTTTCTCTTTCGGGATTGTGTTTTTCTCCACCTGAAAATGCCAAAGAAGGCATAAAAACATGGATTTGTCTTTCCTGCTGCGCACACACTTCGGAGAGCTTGCAAAGGCCTAATAACCACAAGCAGCCCCTACTCCACTATGGGAGACACTGTTTTCATCAAGTTTGAAGCCTCAGTGTTGGCGCGGCAGCCTTTTCTTTCTCTTTCGGGATTGTGTTTTTCTCCACCTGAAAATGCCAAAGAAGGCATAAAAACATGGATTTGTCTCTCCTGCTGCGCACACACTTCGGAGAGCTTGCAAATGCCTAATAACCACAAGCAGCCCCTACTCCAATATGGGAGACACTGTTTTCATCAAGTTTGAAGCCTCAGTGTTGGCGCGGCAGCCTTTTCTTTCTCTTTCGGGATTGTGTTTTTCTCCACCTGAAAATGCCAAAGAAGGCATAAAAACATGGATTTGTCTCTCCTGCTGCGCACACACTTCGGAGAGCTTGCAAAGGCCTAATAACCACAAGCAGCCCCTACTCCACTATGGGAGACACTGTTTTCATCAAGTTTGAAGCCTCAGTGTTGGCGCGGCAGCCTTTTCTTTCTCTTTCGGGATTGTGTTTTTCTCCACCTGAAAATGCCAAAGAAGGCATAAAAACATGGATTTGTCTCTCCTGCTGCGCACACACTTCGGAGAGCTTGCAAATGCCTAATAACCACAAGCAGCCCCTACTCCATTATGGGAGACACTGTTTTCATCAAGTTTGAAGCCTCAGTGTTGGCGCGGCAGCCTTTTCTTTCTCTTTCGGGATTGTGTTTTTCTCCACCTGAAAATGCCAAAGAAGGCATAAAAACATGGATTTGTCTCTCCTGCTGCGCACACACTTCGGAGAGCTTGCAAATGCCTAATAACCACAAGCAGCCCCTACTCCAATATGGGAGACACTGTTTTCATCAAGTTTGAAGCCTCAGTTTTGGCTGGACAGCCATTTCTTTATTTTTGGGGCCTGTGTGTTTTTCGACCTGGAAATGGCAAAAAAGGCGCGAAAACATTGATTTGTCTCTCCTGCCGCGCACACACTTCGGAGAGCTTGCAAAGGCCTAATAACCACAAGCAGCCCCTACTCCACTATGGGAGACACTGTTTTCATCAAGTTTGAAGCCTCAGTGTTGGCGCGGCAGCCTTTTCTTTTTCTTTCGGGATTGTGTTTTTCTCCACCTGAAAATGCCAAAGAAGGCATAAAAACATGGATTTGTCTCTCCTGCTGCGCACACACTTCGGAGAGCTTGCAAATGCCTAATAACCACAAGCAGCCCCTACTCCAATATAGGAGACACTGTTTTCATCAAGTTTGAAGCCTCAGTTTTGGCTGGACAGCCATTTCTTTATTTTTGGGGCCTGTGTGTTTTTCGACCTGGAAATGGCAAAAAAGGCGCGAAAACATTGATTTGTCTCTCCTGCCGCGCACACACTTCCGATAGCTTGCGAAGGCCTAAAAAACACAAGCTGCCCTTGAGTTATTGTGGGAGAGAATGTTTTCATCAAGTTTGAAGCCATAGTTTTGGCGCGGCAGCCGTTTCTTTCATTTTGGGGCCTATGTGTTTTTCGACCTTGAAATCGTAAAAAAGGCGCGAAAACATGGATTTGTCTCTCCTGCCGCGCACACACTTCCGATAGCTTGCGAAGGCCTAAAAAACACAAGCGGCCCTTGAGTTATTGTCTGAGAGACTGTTTTAATCAAGTTTGAAGCCTCAGTTTTGGCTGGACAGCCGTTTCTTTATTTTTGGGGCCTTTGTTTTCTTCGACCTGGAAATGGCAAAAAAGGCGCGAAAACATGGATTTGTCTCTCCTGCCGCGCACACACTTCTGATAGCGTGCAAAGGCCTAAAAAACACAAGCAGCCCGTGAGTTATTATGGGAGAGACTGTTTTCATCAAGTTTGAAGCCATAGTTTTGGCGCGGCAGCCGTTTCTTTCATTTTGGGGCCTATGTGTTTTTCGACCTTGAAATCGCAAAAAAGGCGCGAAAACATGAATTTGTCTCTCCTGCCGCGCACACACTTCGGAGAGCTTGCAAATGCCTAATAACCACAAGCAGCCCCTACTCCAATATGGGAGACACTGTTTTCATCAAGTTTGAAGCCTCAGTTTTGGCTGGACAGCCATTTCTTTATTTTTGGGGCCTGTGTGTTTTTCGACCTGGAAATGGCAAAAAAGGCGCGAAAACATTGATTTGTCTCTCCTGCCGCGCACACACTTCGGAGAGCTTGCAAAGGCCTAAAAAACACAAGCAGCCCGTGAGTTATTATGGGAGAGACTGTTTTCATCAAGTTTGAAGCCATAGTTTTGGCGCGGCAGCCGTTTCTTTCATTTTGGGGCCTATGTGTTTTTCGACCTTGAAATCGCAAAAAAGGCGCGAAAACATGGATTTGTCTCTCCTGCCGCGCACACACTTCGGAGAGCTTGCAAATGCCTAATAACCACAAGCAGCCCCTACTCCAATATGGGAGACACTGTTTTCATCAAGTTTGAAGCCTCAGTTTTGGCTGGACAGCCATTTCTTTATTTTTGGGGCCTGTGTGTTTTTCGACCTGGAAATGGCAAAAAAGGCGCGAAAACATTGATTTGTCTCTCCTGCCGCGCACACACTTCGGAGAGCTTGCAAAGGCCTAATAACCACAAGCAGCCCCTACTCCACTATGGGAGACACTGTTTTCATCAAGTTTGAAGCCTCAGTGTTGGCGCGGCAGCCTTTTCTTTCTCTTTCGGGATTGTGTTTTTCTCCACCTGAAAATGCCAAAGAAGGCATAAAAACATGGATTTGTCTCTCCTGCTGCGCACACACTTCGGAGAGCTTGCAAATGCCTAATAACCACAAGCAGCCCCTACTCCAATATGGGAGACACTGTTTTCATCAAGTTTGAAGCCTCAGTGTTGGCGCGGCAGCCTTTTCTTTCTCTTTCGGGATTGTGTTTTTCTCCACCTGAAAATGCCAAAGAAGGCATAAAAACATGGATTTGTCTCTCCTGCTGCGCACACACTTCGGAGAGCTTGCAAAGGCCTAATAACCACAAGCAGCCCCTACTCCACTATGGGAGACACTGTTTTCATCAAGTTTGAAGCCTCAGTGTTGGCGCGGCAGCCTTTTCTTTCTCTTTCGGGATTGTGTTTTTCTCCACCTGAAAATGCCAAAGAAGGCATAAAAACATGGATTTGTCTCTCCTGCTGCGCACACACTTCGGAGAGCTTGCAAATGCCTAATAACCACAAGCAGCCCCTACTCCACTATGGGAGACACTGTTTTCATCAAGTTTGAAGCCTCAGTGTTGGCGCGGCAGCCTTTTCTTTCTCTTTCGGGATTGTGTTTTTCTCCACCTGAAAATGCCAAAGAAGGCATAAAAACATGGATTTGTCTCTCCTGCTGCGCACACACTTCGGAGAGCTTGCAAATGCCTAATAACCACAAGCAGCCCCTACTCCATTATGGGAGACACTGTTTTCATCAAGTTTGAAGCCTCAGTGTTGGCGCGGCAGCCTTTTCTTTCTCTTTCGGGATTGTGTTTTTCTCCACCTGAAAATGCCAAAGAAGGCATAAAAACATGGATTTGTCTCTCCTGCTGCGCACACACTTCGGAGAGCTTGCAAATGCCTAATAACCACAAGCAGCCCCTACTCCAATATGGGAGACACTGTTTTCATCAAGTTTGAAGCCTCAGTTTTGGCTGGACAGCCATTTCTTTATTTTTGGGGCCTGTGTGTTTTTCGACCTGGAAATGGCAAAAAAGGCGCGAAAACATTGATTTGTCTCTCCTGCCGCGCACACACTTCGGAGAGCTTGCAAAGGCCTAATAACCACAAGCAGCCCCTACTCCACTATGGGAGACACTGTTTTCATCAAGTTTGAAGCCTCAGTGTTGGCGCGGCAGCCTTTTCTTTTTCTTTCGGGATTGTGTTTTTCTCCACCTGAAAATGCCAAAGAAGGCATAAAAACATGGATTTGTCTCTCCTGCTGCGCACACACTTCGGAGAGCTTGCAAATGCCTAATAACCACAAGCAGCCCCTACTCCAATATAGGAGACACTGTTTTCATCAAGTTTGAAGCCTCAGTTTTGGCTGGACAGCCATTTCTTTATTTTTGGGGCCTGTGTGTTTTTCGACCTGGAAATGGCAAAAAAGGCGCGAAAACATTGATTTGTCTCTCCTGCCGCGCACACACTTCCGATAGCTTGCGAAGGCCTAAAAAACACAAGCTGCCCTTGAGTTATTGTGGGAGAGAATGTTTTCATCAAGTTTGAAGCCATAGTTTTGGCGCGGCAGCCGTTTCTTTCATTTTGGGGCCTATGTGTTTTTCGACCTTGAAATCGTAAAAAAGGCGCGAAAACATGGATTTGTCTCTCCTGCCGCGCACACACTTCCGATAGCTTGCGAAGGCCTAAAAAACACAAGCGGCCCTTGAGTTATTGTCTGAGAGACTGTTTTAATCAAGTTTGAAGCCTCAGTTTTGGCTGGACAGCCGTTTCTTTATTTTTGGGGCCTTTGTTTTCTTCGACCTGGAAATGGCAAAAAAGCCGCGAAAACATGGATTTGTCTCTCCTGCCGCGCACACACTTCTGATAGCGTGCAAAGGCCTAAAAAACACAAGCAGCCCGTGAGTTATTATGGGAGAGACTGTTTTCATCAAGTTTGAAGCCATAGTTTTGGCGCGGCAGCCGTTTCTTTCATTTTGGGGCCTATGTGTTTTTCGACCTTGAAATCGCAAAAAAGGCGCGAAAACATGGATTTGTCTCTCCTGCCGCGCACACACTTCGGAGAGCTTGCAAATGCCTAATAACCACAAGCAGCCCCTACTCCAATATGGGAGACACTGTTTTCATCAAGTTTGAAGCCTCAGTTTTGGCTGGACAGCCATTTCTTTATTTTTGGGGCCTGTGTGTTTTTCGACCTGGAAATGGCAAAAAAGGCGCGAAAACATTGATTTGTCTCTCCTGCCGCGCACACACTTCGGAGAGCTTGCAAAGGCCTAAAAAACACAAGCAGCCCGTGAGTTATTATGGGAGAGACTGTTTTCATCAAGTTTGAAGCCATAGTTTTGGCGCGGCAGCCGTTTCTTTCATTTTGGGGCCTATGTGTTTTTCGACCTTGAAATCGCAAAAAAGGCGCGAAAACATGGATTTGTCTCTCCTGCCGCGCACACACTTCGGAGAGCTTGCAAATGCCTAATAACCACAAGCAGCCCCTACTCCAATATGGGAGACACTGTTTTCATCAAGTTTGAAGCCTCAGTTTTGGCTGGACAGCCATTTCTTTATTTTTGGGGCCTGTGTGTTTTTCGACCTGGAAATGGCAAAAAAGGCGCGAAAACATTGATTTGTCTCTCCTGCCGCGCACACACTTCGGAGAGCTTGCAAAGGCCTAATAACCACAAGCAGCCCCTACTCCACTATGGGAGACACTGTTTTCATCAAGTTTGAAGCCTCAGTGTTGGCGCGGCAGCCTTTTCTTTCTCTTTCGGGATTGTGTTTTTCTCCACCTGAAAATGCCAAAGAAGGCATAAAAACATGGATTTGTCTCTCCTGCTGCGCACACACTTCGGAGAGCTTGCAAATGCCTAATAACCACAAGCAGCCCCTACTCCAATATGGGAGACACTGTTTTCATCAAGTTTGAAGCCTCAGTGTTGGCGCGGCAGCCTTTTCTTTCTCTTTCGGGATTGTGTTTTTCTCCACCTGAAAATGCCAAAGAAGGCATAAAAACATGGATTTGTCTCTCCTGCTGCGCACACACTTCGGAGAGCTTGCAAAGGCCTAATAACCACAAGCAGCCCCTACTCCACTATGGGAGACACTGTTTTCATCAAGTTTGAAGCCTCAGTGTTGGCGCGGCAGCCTTTTCTTTCTCTTTCGGGATTGTGTTTTTCTCCACCTGAAAATGCCAAAGAAGGCATAAAAACATGGATTTGTCTCTCCTGCTGCGCACACACTTCGGAGAGCTTGCAAATGCCTAATAACCACAAGCAGCCCCTACTCCAATATGGGAGACACTGTTTTCATCAAGTTTGAAGCCTCAGTGTTGGCGCGGCAGCCTTTTCTTTCTCTTTCGGGATTGTGTTTTTCTCCACCTGAAAATGCCAAAGAAGGCATAAAAACATGGATTTGTCTTTCCTGCTGCGCACACACTTCGGAGAGCTTGCAAAGGCCTAATAACCACAAGCAGCCCCTACTCCACTATGGGAGACACTGTTTTCATCAAGTTTGAAGCCTCAGTGTTGGCGCGGCAGCCTTTTCTTTCTCTTTCGGGATTGTGTTTTTCTCCACCTGAAAATGCCAAAGAAGGCATAAAAACATGGATTTGTCTCTCCTGCTGCGCACACACTTCGGAGAGCTTGCAAATGCCTAATAACCACAAGCAGCCCCTACTCCAATATGGGAGACACTGTTTTCATCAAGTTTGAAGCCTCAGTGTTGGCGCGGCAGCCTTTTCTTTCTCTTTCGGGATTGTGTTTTTCTCCACCTGAAAATGCCAAAGAAGGCATAAAAACATGGATTTGTCTCTCCTGCTGCGCACACACTTCGGAGAGCTTGCAAAGGCCTAATAACCACAAGCAGCCCCTACTCCACTATGGGAGACACTGTTTTCATCAAGTTTGAAGCCTCAGTGTTGGCGCGGCAGCCTTTTCTTTCTCTTTCGGGATTGTGTTTTTCTCCACCTGAAAATGCCAAAGAAGGCATAAAAACATGGATTTGTCTCTCCTGCTGCGCACACACTTCGGAGAGCTTGCAAATGCCTAATAACCACAAGCAGCCCCTACTCCATTATGGGAGACACTGTTTTCATCAAGTTTGAAGCCTCAGTGTTGGCGCGGCAGCCTTTTCTTTCTCTTTCGGGATTGTGTTTTTCTCCACCTGAAAATGCCAAAGAAGGCATAAAAACATGGATTTGTCTCTCCTGCTGCGCACACACTTCGGAGAGCTTGCAAATGCCTAATAACCACAAGCAGCCCCTACTCCAATATGGGAGACACTGTTTTCATCAAGTTTGAAGCCTCAGTTTTGGCTGGACAGCCATTTCTTTATTTTTGGGGCCTGTGTGTTTTTCGACCTGGAAATGGCAAAAAAGGCGCGAAAACATTGATTTGTCTCTCCTGCCGCGCACACACTTCGGAGAGCTTGCAAAGGCCTAATAACCACAAGCAGCCCCTACTCCACTATGGGAGACACTGTTTTCATCAAGTTTGAAGCCTCAGTGTTGGCGCGGCAGCCTTTTCTTTTTCTTTCGGGATTGTGTTTTTCTCCACCTGAAAATGCCAAAGAAGGCATAAAAACATGGATTTGTCTCTCCTGCTGCGCACACACTTCGGAGAGCTTGCAAATGCCTAATAACCACAAGCAGCCCCTACTCCAATATAGGAGACACTGTTTTCATCAAGTTTGAAGCCTCAGTTTTGGCTGGACAGCCATTTCTTTATTTTTGGGGCCTGTGTGTTTTTCGACCTGGAAATGGCAAAAAAGGCGCGAAAACATTGATTTGTCTCTCCTGCCGCGCACACACTTCCGATAGCTTGCGAAGGCCTAAAAAACACAAGCTGCCCTTGAGTTATTGTGGGAGAGAATGTTTTCATCAAGTTTGAAGCCATAGTTTTGGCGCGGCAGCCGTTTCTTTCATTTTGGGGCCTATGTGTTTTTCGACCTTGAAATCGTAAAAAAGGCGCGAAAACATGGATTTGTCTCTCCTGCCGCGCACACACTTCCGATAGCTTGCGAAGGCCTAAAAAACACAAGCGGCCCTTGAGTTATTGTCTGAGAGACTGTTTTAATCAAGTTTGAAGCCTCAGTTTTGGCTGGACAGCCGTTTCTTTATTTTTGGGGCCTTTGTTTTCTTCGACCTGGAAATGGCAAAAAAGGCGCGAAAACATGGATTTGTCTCTCCTGCCGCGCACACACTTCTGATAGCGTGCAAAGGCCTAAAAAACACAAGCAGCCCGTGAGTTATTATGGGAGAGACTGTTTTCATCAAGTTTGAAGCCATAGTTTTGGCGCGGCAGCCGTTTCTTTCATTTTGGGGCCTATGTGTTTTTCGACCTTGAAATCGCAAAAAAGGCGCGAAAACATGGATTTGTCTCTCCTGCCGCGCACACACTTCGGAGAGCTTGCAAATGCCTAATAACCACAAGCAGCCCCTACTCCAATATGGGAGACACTGTTTTCATCAAGTTTGAAGCCTCAGTTTTGGCTGGACAGCCATTTCTTTATTTTTGGGGCCTGTGTGTTTTTCGACCTGGAAATGGCAAAAAAGGCGCGAAAACATTGATTTGTCTCTCCTGCCGCGCACACACTTCGGAGAGCTTGCAAAGGCCTAAAAAACACAAGCAGCCCGTGAGTTATTATGGGAGAGACTGTTTTCATCAAGTTTGAAGCCATAGTTTTGGCGCGGCAGCCGTTTCTTTCATTTTGGGGCCTATGTGTTTTTCGACCTTGAAATCGCAAAAAAGGCGCGAAAACATGGATTTGTCTCTCCTGCCGCGCACACACTTCGGAGAGCTTGCAAATGCCTAATAACCACAAGCAGCCCCTACTCCAATATGGGAGACACTGTTTTCATCAAGTTTGAAGCCTCAGTTTTGGCTGGACAGCCATTTCTTTATTTTTGGGGCCTGTGTGTTTTTCGACCTGGAAATGGCAAAAAAGGCGCGAAAACATTGATTTGTCTCTCCTGCCGCGCACACACTTCGGAGAGCTTGCAAAGGCCTAATAACCACAAGCAGCCCCTACTCCACTATGGGAGACACTGTTTTCATCAAGTTTGAAGCCTCAGTGTTGGCGCGGCAGCCTTTTCTTTCTCTTTCGGGATTGTGTTTTTCTCCACCTGAAAATGCCAAAGAAGGCATAAAAACATGGATTTGTCTCTCCTGCTGCGCACACACTTCGGAGAGCTTGCAAATGCCTAATAACCACAAGCAGCCCCTACTCCAATATGGGAGACACTGTTTTCATCAAGTTTGAAGCCTCAGTGTTGGCGCGGCAGCCTTTTCTTTCTCTTTCGGGATTGTGTTTTTCTCCACCTGAAAATGCCAAAGAAGGCATAAAAACATGGATTTGTCTCTCCTGCTGCGCACACACTTCGGAGAGCTTGCAAAGGCCTAATAACCACAAGCAGCCCCTACTCCACTATGGGAGACACTGTTTTCATCAAGTTTGAAGCCTCAGTGTTGGCGCGGCAGCCTTTTCTTTTTCTTTCGGGATTGTGTTTTTCTCCACCTGAAAATGCCAAAGAAGGCATAAAAACATGGATTTGTCTCTCCTGCTGCGCACACACTTCGGAGAGCTTGCAAATGCCTAATAACCACAAGCAGCCCCTACTCCAATATAGGAGACACTGTTTTCATCAAGTTTGAAGCCTCAGTTTTGGCTGGACAGCCATTTCTTTATTTTTGGGGCCTGTGTGTTTTTCGACCTGGAAATGGCAAAAAAGGCGCGAAAACATTGATTTGTCTCTCCTGCCGCGCACACACTTCCGATAGCTTGCGAAGGCCTAAAAAACACAAGCTGCCCTTGAGTTATTGTGGGAGAGAATGTTTTCATCAAGTTTGAAGCCATAGTTTTGGCGCGGCAGCCGTTTCTTTCATTTTGGGGCCTATGTGTTTTTCGACCTTGAAATCGTAAAAAAGGCGCGAAAACATGGATTTGTCTCTCCTGCCGCGCACACACTTCCGATAGCTTGCGAAGGCCTAAAAAACACAAGCGGCCCTTGAGTTATTGTCTGAGAGACTGTTTTAATCAAGTTTGAAGCCTCAGTTTTGGCTGGACAGCCGTTTCTTTATTTTTGGGGCCTTTGTTTTCTTCGACCTGGAAATGGCAAAAAAGGCGCGAAAACATGGATTTGTCTCTCCTGCCGCGCACACACTTCTGATAGCGTGCAAAGGCCTAAAAAACACAAGCAGCCCGTGAGTTATTATGGGAGAGACTGTTTTCATCAAGTTTGAAGCCATAGTTTTGGCGCGGCAGCCGTTTCTTTCATTTTGGGGCCTATGTGTTTTTCGACCTTGAAATCGCAAAAAAGGCGCGAAAACATGGATTTGTCTCTCCTGCCGCGCACACACTTCGGAGAGCTTGCAAATGCCTAATAACCACAAGCAGCCCCTACTCCAATATGGGAGACACTGTTTTCATCAAGTTTGAAGCCTCAGTTTTGGCTGGACAGCCATTTCTTTATTTTTGGGGCCTGTGTGTTTTTCGACCTGGAAATGGCAAAAAAGGCGCGAAAACATTGATTTGTCTCTCCTGCCGCGCACACACTTCGGAGAGCTTGCAAAGGCCTAAAAAACACAAGCAGCCCGTGAGTTATTATGGGAGAGACTGTTTTCATCAAGTTTGAAGCCATAGTTTTGGCGCGGCAGCCGTTTCTTTCATTTTGGGGCCTATGTGTTTTTCGACCTTGAAATCGCAAAAAAGGCGCGAAAACATGGATTTGTCTCTCCTGCCGCGCACACACTTCGGAGAGCTTGCAAATGCCTAATAACCACAAGCAGCCCCTACTCCAATATGGGAGACACTGTTTTCATCAAGTTTGAAGCCTCAGTTTTGGCTGGACAGCCATTTCTTTATTTTTGGGGCCTGTGTGTTTTTCGACCTGGAAATGGCAAAAAAGGCGCGAAAACATTGATTTGTCTCTCCTGCCGCGCACACACTTCGGAGAGCTTGCAAAGGCCTAATAACCACAAGCAGCCCCTACTCCACTATGGGAGACACTGTTTTCATCAAGTTTGAAGCCTCAGTGTTGGCGCGGCAGCCTTTTCTTTCTCTTTCGGGATTGTGTTTTTCTCCACCTGAAAATGCCAAAGAAGGCATAAAAACATGGATTTGTCTCTCCTGCTGCGCACACACTTCGGAGAGCTTGCAAATGCCTAATAACCACAAGCAGCCCCTACTCCAATATGGGAGACACTGTTTTCATCAAGTTTGAAGCCTCAGTTTTGGCTGGACAGCGGCCTTTGCAAGCTCTCCGAAGTGTGTGCGCGGCAGGAGAGACAAATCAATGTTTTCGCGCCTTTTTTGCCATTTCCAGGTCGAAAAACACACAGGCCCCAAAAATAAAGAAATGGCTGTCCAGCCAAAACTGAGGCTTCAAACTTGATGAAAACAGTGTCTCCCATAATGGAGTAGGGGCTGCTTGTGGTTATTAGGCATTTGCAAGCTCTCCGAAGTGTGTGCGCAGCAGGAGAGACAAATCCATGTTTTTATGCCTTCTTTGGCATTTTCAGGTGGAGAAAAACACAATCCCGAAAGAGAAAGAAAAGGCTGCCGCGCCAACACTGAGGCTTCAAACTTGATGAAAACAGTGTCTCCCATAGTGGAGTAGGGGCTGCTTGTGGTTATTAGGCATTTGCAAGCTCTCCGAAGTGTGTGCGCAGCAGGAGAGACAAATCCATGTTTTTATGCCTTCTTTGGCATTTTCAGGTGGAGAAAAACACAATCCCGAAAGAGAAAGAAAAGGCTGCCGCGCCAACACTGAGGCTTCAAACTTGATGAAAACAGTGTCTCCCATATTGGAGTAGGGGCTGCTTGTGGTTATTAGGCATTTGCAAGCTCTCCGAAGTGTGTGCGCAGCAGGAGAGACAAATCCATGTTTTTATGCCTTCTTTGGCATTTTCAGGTGGAGAAAAACACAATCCCGAAAGAGAAAGAAAAGGCTGCCGCGCCAACACTGAGGCTTCAAACTTGATGAAAACAGTGTCTCCCATAGTGGAGTAGGGGCTGCTTGTGGTTATTAGGCCTTTGCAAGCTCTCCGAAGTGTGTGCGCAGCAGGAGAGACAAATCCATGTTTTTATGCCTTCTTTGGCATTTTCAGGTGGAGAAAAACACAATCCCGAAAGAGAAAGAAAAGGCTGCCGCGCCAACACTGAGGCTTCAAACTTGATGAAAACAGTGTCTCCCATATTGGAGTAGGGGCTGCTTGTGGTTATTAGGCATTTGCAAGCTCTCCGAAGTGTGTGCGCAGCAGGAGAGACAAATCCATGTTTTTATGCCTTCTTTGGCATTTTCAGGTGGAGAAAAACACAATCCCGAAAGAGAAAGAAAAGGCTGCCGCGCCAACACTGAGGCTTCAAACTTGATGAAAACAGTGTCTCCCATAGTGGAGTAGGGGCTGCTTGTGGTTATTAGGCCTTTGCAAGCTCTCCGAAGTGTGTGCGCGGCAGGAGAGACAAATCAATGTTTTCGCGCCTTTTTTGCCATTTCCAGGTCGAAAAACACACAGGCCCCAAAAATAAAGAAATGGCTGTCCAGCCAAAACTGAGGCTTCAAACTTGATGAAAACAGTGTCTCCCATATTGGAGTAGGGGCTGCTTGTGGTTATTAGGCATTTGCAAGCTCTCCGAAGTGTGTGCGCGGCAGGAGAGACAAATCCATGTTTTCGCGCCTTTTTTGCGATTTCAAGGTCGAAAAACACATAGGCCCCAAAATGAAAGAAACGGCTGCCGCGCCAAAACTATGGCTTCAAACTTGATGAAAACAGTCTCTCCCATAATAACTCACGGGCTGCTTGTGTTTTTTAGGCCTTTGCAAGCTCTCCGAAGTGTGTGCGCGGCAGGAGAGACAAATCAATGTTTTCGCGCCTTTTTTGCCATTTCCAGGTCGAAAAACACACAGGCCCCAAAAATAAAGAAATGGCTGTCCAGCCAAAACTGAGGCTTCAAACTTGATGAAAACAGTGTCTCCCATATTGGAGTAGGGGCTGCTTGTGGTTATTAGGCATTTGCAAGCTCTCCGAAGTGTGTGCGCGGCAGGAGAGACAAATCCATGTTTTCGCGCCTTTTTTGCGATTTCAAGGTCGAAAAACACATAGGCCCCAAAATGAAAGAAACGGCTGCCGCGCCAAAACTATGGCTTCAAACTTGATGAAAACAGTCTCTCCCATAATAACTCACGGGCTGCTTGTGTTTTTTAGGCCTTTGCACGCTATCAGAAGTGTGTGCGCGGCAGGAGAGACAAATCCATGTTTTCGCGCCTTTTTTGCCATTTCCAGGTCGAAGAAAACAAAGGCCCCAAAAATAAAGAAACGGCTGTCCAGCCAAAACTGAGGCTTCAAACTTGATTAAAACAGTCTCTCAGACAATAACTCAAGGGCCGCTTGTGTTTTTTAGGCCTTCGCAAGCTATCGGAAGTGTGTGCGCGGCAGGAGAGACAAATCCATGTTTTCGCGCCTTTTTTACGATTTCAAGGTCGAAAAACACATAGGCCCCAAAATGAAAGAAACGGCTGCCGCGCCAAAACTATGGCTTCAAACTTGATGAAAACATTCTCTCCCACAATAACTCAAGGGCAGCTTGTGTTTTTTAGGCCTTCGCAAGCTATCGGAAGTGTGTGCGCGGCAGGAGAGACAAATCAATGTTTTCGCGCCTTTTTTGCCATTTCCAGGTCGAAAAACACACAGGCCCCAAAAATAAAGAAATGGCTGTCCAGCCAAAACTGAGGCTTCAAACTTGATGAAAACAGTGTCTCCTATATTGGAGTAGGGGCTGCTTGTGGTTATTAGGCATTTGCAAGCTCTCCGAAGTGTGTGCGCAGCAGGAGAGACAAATCCATGTTTTTATGCCTTCTTTGGCATTTTCAGGTGGAGAAAAACACAATCCCGAAAGAAAAAGAAAAGGCTGCCGCGCCAACACTGAGGCTTCAAACTTGATGAAAACAGTGTCTCCCATAGTGGAGTAGGGGCTGCTTGTGGTTATTAGGCCTTTGCAAGCTCTCCGAAGTGTGTGCGCGGCAGGAGAGACAAATCAATGTTTTCGCGCCTTTTTTGCCATTTCCAGGTCGAAAAACACACAGGCCCCAAAAATAAAGAAATGGCTGTCCAGCCAAAACTGAGGCTTCAAACTTGATGAAAACAGTGTCTCCCATATTGGAGTAGGGGCTGCTTGTGGTTATTAGGCATTTGCAAGCTCTCCGAAGTGTGTGCGCAGCAGGAGAGACAAATCCATGTTTTTATGCCTTCTTTGGCATTTTCAGGTGGAGAAAAACACAATCCCGAAAGAGAAAGAAAAGGCTGCCGCGCCAACACTGAGGCTTCAAACTTGATGAAAACAGTGTCTCCCATAATGGAGTAGGGGCTGCTTGTGGTTATTAGGCATTTGCAAGCTCTCCGAAGTGTGTGCGCAGCAGGAGAGACAAATCCATGTTTTTATGCCTTCTTTGGCATTTTCAGGTGGAGAAAAACACAATCCCGAAAGAGAAAGAAAAGGCTGCCGCGCCAACACTGAGGCTTCAAACTTGATGAAAACAGTGTCTCCCATAGTGGAGTAGGGGCTGCTTGTGGTTATTAGGCCTTTGCAAGCTCTCCGAAGTGTGTGCGCAGCAGGAGAGACAAATCCATGTTTTTATGCCTTCTTTGGCATTTTCAGGTGGAGAAAAACACAATCCCGAAAGAGAAAGAAAAGGCTGCCGCGCCAACACTGAGGCTTCAAACTTGATGAAAACAGTGTCTCCCATATTGGAGTAGGGGCTGCTTGTGGTTATTAGGCATTTGCAAGCTCTCCGAAGTGTGTGCGCAGCAGGAGAGACAAATCCATGTTTTTATGCCTTCTTTGGCATTTTCAGGTGGAGAAAAACACAATCCCGAAAGAGAAAGAAAAGGCTGCCGCGCCAACACTGAGGCTTCAAACTTGATGAAAACAGTGTCTCCCATAGTGGAGTAGGGGCTGCTTGTGGTTATTAGGCCTTTGCAAGCTCTCCGAAGTGTGTGCGCAGCAGGAAAGACAAATCCATGTTTTTATGCCTTCTTTGGCATTTTCAGGTGGAGAAAAACACAATCCCGAAAGAGAAAGAAAAGGCTGCCGCGCCAACACTGAGGCTTCAAACTTGATGAAAACAGTGTCTCCCATATTGGAGTAGGGGCTGCTTGTGGTTATTAGGCATTTGCAAGCTCTCCGAAGTGTGTGCGCAGCAGGAGAGACAAATCCATGTTTTTATGCCTTCTTTGGCATTTTCAGGTGGAGAAAAACACAATCCCGAAAGAGAAAGAAAAGGCTGCCGCGCCAACACTGAGGCTTCAAACTTGATGAAAACAGTGTCTCCCATAGTGGAGTAGGGGCTGCTTGTGGTTATTAGGCCTTTGCAAGCTCTCCGAAGTGTGTGCGCAGCAGGAGAGACAAATCCATGTTTTTATGCCTTCTTTGGCATTTTCAGGTGGAGAAAAACACAATCCCGAAAGAGAAAGAAAAGGCTGCCGCGCCAACACTGAGGCTTCAAACTTGATGAAAACAGTGTCTCCCATATTGGAGTAGGGGCTGCTTGTGGTTATTAGGCATTTGCAAGCTCTCCGAAGTGTGTGCGCAGCAGGAGAGACAAATCCATGTTTTTATGCCTTCTTTGGCATTTTCAGGTGGAGAAAAACACAATCCCGAAAGAGAAAGAAAAGGCTGCCGCGCCAACACTGAGGCTTCAAACTTGATGAAAACAGTGTCTCCCATAGTGGAGTAGGGGCTGCTTGTGGTTATTAGGCCTTTGCAAGCTCTCCGAAGTGTGTGCGCGGCAGGAGAGACAAATCAATGTTTTCGCGCCTTTTTTGCCATTTCCAGGTCGAAAAACACACAGGCCCCAAAAATAAAGAAATGGCTGTCCAGCCAAAACTGAGGCTTCAAACTTGATGAAAACAGTGTCTCCCATATTGGAGTAGGGGCTGCTTGTGGTTATTAGGCATTTGCAAGCTCTCCGAAGTGTGTGCGCGGCAGGAGAGACAAATCCATGTTTTCGCGCCTTTTTTGCGATTTCAAGGTCGAAAAACACATAGGCCCCAAAATGAAAGAAACGGCTGCCGCGCCAAAACTATGGCTTCAAACTTGATGAAAACAGTCTCTCCCATAATAACTCACGGGCTGCTTGTGTTTTTTAGGCCTTTGCAAGCTCTCCGAAGTGTGTGCGCGGCAGGAGAGACAAATCAATGTTTTCGCGCCTTTTTTGCCATTTCCAGGTCGAAAAACACACAGGCCCCAAAAATAAAGAAATGGCTGTCCAGCCAAAACTGAGGCTTCAAACTTGATGAAAACAGTGTCTCCCATATTGGAGTAGGGGCTGCTTGTGGTTATTAGGCATTTGCAAGCTCTCCGAAGTGTGTGCGCGGCAGGAGAGACAAATCCATGTTTTCGCGCCTTTTTTGCGATTTCAAGGTCGAAAAACACATAGGCCCCAAAATGAAAGAAACGGCTGCCGCGCCAAAACTATGGCTTCAAACTTGATGAAAACAGTCTCTCCCATAATAACTCACGGGCTGCTTGTGTTTTTTAGGCCTTTGCACGCTATCAGAAGTGTGTGCGCGGCAGGAGAGACAAATCCATGTTTTCGCGCCTTTTTTGCCATTTCCAGGTCGAAGAAAACAAAGGCCCCAAAAATAAAGAAACGGCTGTCCAGCCAAAACTGAGGCTTCAAACTTGATTAAAACAGTCTCTCAGACAATAACTCAAGGGCCGCTTGTGTTTTTTAGGCCTTCGCAAGCTATCGGAAGTGTGTGCGCGGCAGGAGAGACAAATCCATGTTTTCGCGCCTTTTTTACGATTTCAAGGTCGAAAAACACATAGGCCCCAAAATGAAAGAAACGGCTGCCGCGCCAAAACTATGGCTTCAAACTTGATGAAAACATTCTCTCCCACAATAACTCAAGGGCAGCTTGTGTTTTTTAGGCCTTCGCAAGCTATCGGAAGTGTGTGCGCGGCAGGAGAGACAAATCAATGTTTTCGCGCCTTTTTTGCCATTTCCAGGTCGAAAAACACACAGGCCCCAAAAATAAAGAAATGGCTGTCCAGCCAAAACTGAGGCTTCAAACTTGATGAAAACAGTGTCTCCTATATTGGAGTAGGGGCTGCTTGTGGTTATTAGGCATTTGCAAGCTCTCCGAAGTGTGTGCGCAGCAGGAGAGACAAATCCATGTTTTTATGCCTTCTTTGGCATTTTCAGGTGGAGAAAAACACAATCCCGAAAGAAAAAGAAAAGGCTGCCGCGCCAACACTGAGGCTTCAAACTTGATGAAAACAGTGTCTCCCATAGTGGAGTAGGGGCTGCTTGTGGTTATTAGGCCTTTGCAAGCTCTCCGAAGTGTGTGCGCGGCAGGAGAGACAAATCAATGTTTTCGCGCCTTTTTTGCCATTTCCAGGTCGAAAAACACACAGGCCCCAAAAATAAAGAAATGGCTGTCCAGCCAAAACTGAGGCTTCAAACTTGATGAAAACAGTGTCTCCCATATTGGAGTAGGGGCTGCTTGTGGTTATTAGGCATTTGCAAGCTCTCCGAAGTGTGTGCGCAGCAGGAGAGACAAATCCATGTTTTTATGCCTTCTTTGGCATTTTCAGGTGGAGAAAAACACAATCCCGAAAGAGAAAGAAAAGGCTGCCGCGCCAACACTGAGGCTTCAAACTTGATGAAAACAGTGTCTCCCATAATGGAGTAGGGGCTGCTTGTGGTTATTAGGCATTTGCAAGCTCTCCGAAGTGTGTGCGCAGCAGGAGAGACAAATCCATGTTTTTATGCCTTCTTTGGCATTTTCAGGTGGAGAAAAACACAATCCCGAAAGAGAAAGAAAAGGCTGCCGCGCCAACACTGAGGCTTCAAACTTGATGAAAACAGTGTCTCCCATAGTGGAGTAGGGGCTGCTTGTGGTTATTAGGCCTTTGCAAGCTCTCCGAAGTGTGTGCGCAGCAGGAGAGACAAATCCATGTTTTTATGCCTTCTTTGGCATTTTCAGGTGGAGAAAAACACAATCCCGAAAGAGAAAGAAAAGGCTGCCGCGCCAACACTGAGGCTTCAAACTTGATGAAAACAGTGTCTCCCATATTGGAGTAGGGGCTGCTTGTGGTTATTAGGCATTTGCAAGCTCTCCGAAGTGTGTGCGCAGCAGGAGAGACAAATCCATGTTTTTATGCCTTCTTTGGCATTTTCAGGTGGAGAAAAACACAATCCCGAAAGAGAAAGAAAAGGCTGCCGCGCCAACACTGAGGCTTCAAACTTGATGAAAACAGTGTCTCCCATAGTGGAGTAGGGGCTGCTTGTGGTTATTAGGCCTTTGCAAGCTCTCCGAAGTGTGTGCGCAGCAGGAGAGACAAATCCATGTTTTTATGCCTTCTTTGGCATTTTCAGGTGGAGAAAAACACAATCCCGAAAGAGAAAGAAAAGGCTGCCGCGCCAACACTGAGGCTTCAAACTTGATGAAAACAGTGTCTCCCATATTGGAGTAGGGGCTGCTTGTGGTTATTAGGCATTTGCAAGCTCTCCGAAGTGTGTGCGCAGCAGGAGAGACAAATCCATGTTTTTATGCCTTCTTTGGCATTTTCAGGTGGAGAAAAACACAATCCCGAAAGAGAAAGAAAAGGCTGCCGCGCCAACACTGAGGCTTCAAACTTGATGAAAACAGTGTCTCCCATAGTGGAGTAGGGGCTGCTTGTGGTTATTAGGCCTTTGCAAGCTCTCCGAAGTGTGTGCGCAGCAGGAGAGACAAATCCATGTTTTTATGCCTTCTTTGGCATTTTCAGGTGGAGAAAAACACAATCCCGAAAGAGAAAGAAAAGGCTGCCGCGCCAACACTGAGGCTTCAAACTTGATGAAAACAGTGTCTCCCATAGTGGAGTAGGGGCTGCTTGTGGTTATTAGGCCTTTGCAAGCTCTCCGAAGTGTGTGCGCGGCAGGAGAGACAAATCAATGTTTTCGCGCCTTTTTTGCCATTTCCAGGTCGAAAAACACACAGGCCCCAAAAATAAAGAAATGGCTGTCCAGCCAAAACTGAGGCTTCAAACTTGATGAAAACAGTGTCTCCCATATTGGAGTAGGGGCTGCTTGTGGTTATTAGGCATTTGCAAGCTCTCCGAAGTGTGTGCGCGGCAGGAGAGACAAATCCATGTTTTCGCGCCTTTTTTGCGATTTCAAGGTCGAAAAACACATAGGCCCCAAAATGAAAGAAACGGCTGCCGCGCCAAAACTATGGCTTCAAACTTGATGAAAACAGTCTCTCCCATAATAACTCACGGGCTGCTTGTGTTTTTTAGGCCTTTGCAAGCTCTCCGAAGTGTGTGCGCGGCAGGAGAGACAAATCAATGTTTTCGCGCCTTTTTTGCCATTTCCAGGTCGAAAAACACACAGGCCCCAAAAATAAAGAAATGGCTGTCCAGCCAAAACTGAGGCTTCAAACTTGATGAAAACAGTGTCTCCCATATTGGAGTAGGGGCTGCTTGTGGTTATTAGGCATTTGCAAGCTCTCCGAAGTGTGTGCGCGGCAGGAGAGACAAATCCATGTTTTCGCGCCTTTTTTGCGATTTCAAGGTCGAAAAACACATAGGCCCCAAAATGAAAGAAACGGCTGCCGCGCCAAAACTATGGCTTCAAACTTGATGAAAACAGTCTCTCCCATAATAACTCACGGGCTGCTTGTGTTTTTTAGGCCTTTGCACGCTATCAGAAGTGTGTGCGCGGCAGGAGAGACAAATCCATGTTTTCGCGCCTTTTTTGCCATTTCCAGGTCGAAGAAAACAAAGGCCCCAAAAATAAAGAAACGGCTGTCCAGCCAAAACTGAGGCTTCAAACTTGATTAAAACAGTCTCTCAGACAATAACTCAAGGGCCGCTTGTGTTTTTTAGGCCTTCGCAAGCTATCGGAAGTGTGTGCGCGGCAGGAGAGACAAATCCATGTTTTCGCGCCTTTTTTACGATTTCAAGGTCGAAAAACACATAGGCCCCAAAATGAAAGAAACGGCTGCCGCGCCAAAACTATGGCTTCAAACTTGATGAAAACATTCTCTCCCACAATAACTCAAGGGCAGCTTGTGTTTTTTAGGCCTTCGCAAGCTATCGGAAGTGTGTGCGCGGCAGGAGAGACAAATCAATGTTTTCGCGCCTTTTTTGCCATTTCCAGGTCGAAAAACACACAGGCCCCAAAAATAAAGAAATGGCTGTCCAGCCAAAACTGAGGCTTCAAACTTGATGAAAACAGTGTCTCCTATATTGGAGTAGGGGCTGCTTGTGGTTATTAGGCATTTGCAAGCTCTCCGAAGTGTGTGCGCAGCAGGAGAGACAAATCCATGTTTTTATGCCTTCTTTGGCATTTTCAGGTGGAGAAAAACACAATCCCGAAAGAAAAAGAAAAGGCTGCCGCGCCAACACTGAGACTTCAAACTTGATGAAAACAGTGTCTCCCATAGTGGAGTAGGGGCTGCTTGTGGTTATTAGGCCTTTGCAAGCTCTCCGAAGTGTGTGCGCGGCAGGAGAGACAAATCAATGTTTTCGCGCCTTTTTTGCCATTTCCAGGTCGAAAAACACACAGGCCCCAAAAATAAAGAAATGGCTGTCCAGCCAAAACTGAGGCTTCAAACTTGATGAAAACAGTGTCTCCCATATTGGAGTAGGGGCTGCTTGTGGTTATTAGGCATTTGCAAGCTCTCCGAAGTGTGTGCGCAGCAGGAGAGACAAATCCATGTTTTTATGCCTTCTTTGGCATTTTCAGGTGGAGAAAAACACAATCCCGAAAGAGAAAGAAAAGGCTGCCGCGCCAACACTGAGGCTTCAAACTTGATGAAAACAGTGTCTCCCATAATGGAGTAGGGGCTGCTTGTGGTTATTAGGCATTTGCAAGCTCTCCGAAGTGTGTGCGCAGCAGGAGAGACAAATCCATGTTTTTATGCCTTCTTTGGCATTTTCAGGTGGAGAAAAACACAATCCCGAAAGAGAAAGAAAAGGCTGCCGCGCCAACACTGAGGCTTCAAACTTGATGAAAACAGTGTCTCCCATAGTGGAGTAGGGGCTGCTTGTGGTTATTAGGCCTTTGCAAGCTCTCCGAAGTGTGTGCGCAGCAGGAGAGACAAATCCATGTTTTTATGCCTTCTTTGGCATTTTCAGGTGGAGAAAAACACAATCCCGAAAGAGAAAGAAAAGGCTGCCGCGCCAACACTGAGGCTTCAAACTTGATGAAAACAGTGTCTCCCATATTGGAGTAGGGGCTGCTTGTGGTTATTAGGCATTTGCAAGCTCTCCGAAGTGTGTGCGCAGCAGGAGAGACAAATCCATGTTTTTATGCCTTCTTTGGCATTTTCAGGTGGAGAAAAACACAATCCCGAAAGAGAAAGAAAAGGCTGCCGCGCCAACACTGAGGCTTCAAACTTGATGAAAACAGTGTCTCCCATAGTGGAGTAGGGGCTGCTTGTGGTTATTAGGCCTTTGCAAGCTCTCCGAAGTGTGTGCGCAGCAGGAGAGACAAATCCATGTTTTTATGCCTTCTTTGGCATTTTCAGGTGGAGAAAAACACAATCCCGAAAGAGAAAGAAAAGGCTGCCGCGCCAACACTGAGGCTTCAAACTTGATGAAAACAGTGTCTCCCATATTGGAGTAGGGGCTGCTTGTGGTTATTAGGCATTTGCAAGCTCTCCGAAGTGTGTGCGCAGCAGGAGAGACAAATCCATGTTTTTATGCCTTCTTTGGCATTTTCAGGTGGAGAAAAACACAATCCCGAAAGAGAAAGAAAAGGCTGCCGCGCCAACACTGAGGCTTCAAACTTGATGAAAACAGTGTCTCCCATAGTGGAGTAGGGGCTGCTTGTGGTTATTAGGCCTTTGCAAGCTCTCCGAAGTGTGTGCGCGGCAGGAGAGACAAATCAATGTTTTCGCGCCTTTTTTGCCATTTCCAGGTCGAAAAACACACAGGCCCCAAAAATAAAGAAATGGCTGTCCAGCCAAAACTGAGGCTTCAAACTTGATGAAAACAGTGTCTCCCATATTGGAGTAGGGGCTGCTTGTGGTTATTAGGCATTTGCAAGCTCTCCGAAGTGTGTGCGCGGCAGGAGAGACAAATCCATGTTTTCGCGCCTTTTTTGCGATTTCAAGGTCGAAAAACACATAGGCCCCAAAATGAAAGAAACGGCTGCCGCGCCAAAACTATGGCTTCAAACTTGATGAAAACAGTCTCTCCCATAATAACTCACGGGCTGCTTGTGTTTTTTAGGCCTTTGCAAGCTCTCCGAAGTGTGTGCGCGGCAGGAGAGACAAATCAATGTTTTCGCGCCTTTTTTGACATTTCCAGGTCGAAAAACACACAGGCCCCAAAAATAAAGAAATGGCTGTCCAGCCAAAACTGAGGCTTCAAACTTGATGAAAACAGTGTCTCCCATATTGGAGTAGGGGCTGCTTGTGGTTATTAGGCATTTGCAAGCTCTCCGAAGTGTGTGCGCGGCAGGAGAGACAAATCCATGTTTTCGCGCCTTTTTTGCGATTTCAAGGTCGAAAAACACATAGGCCCCAAAATGAAAGAAACGGCTGCCGCGCCAAAACTATGGCTTCAAACTTGATGAAAACAGTCTCTCCCATAATAACTCACGGGCTGCTTGTGTTTTTTAGGCCTTTGCACGCTATCAGAAGTGTGTGCGCGGCAGGAGAGACAAATCCATGTTTTCGCGCCTTTTTTGCCATTTCCAGGTCGAAGAAAACAAAGGCCCCAAAAATAAAGAAACGGCTGTCCAGCGAAAACTGAGGCTTCAAACTTGATTAAAACAGTCTCTCAGACAATAACTCAAGGGCCGCTTGTGTTTTTTAGGCCTTCGCAAGCTATCGGAAGTGTGTGCGCGGCAGGAGAGACAAATCCATGTTTTCGCGCCTTTTTTACGATTTCAAGGTCGAAAAACACATAGGCCCCAAAATGAAAGAAACGGCTGCCGCGCCAAAACTATGGCTTCAAACTTGATGAAAACATTCTCTCCCACAATAACTCAAGGGCAGCTTGTGTTTTTTAGGCCTTCGCAAGCTATCGGAAGTGTGTGCGCGGCAGGAGAGACAAATCAATGTTTTCGCGCCTTTTTTGCCATTTCCAGGTCGAAAAACACACAGGCCCCAAAAATAAAGAAATGGCTGTCCAGCCAAAACTGAGGCTTCAAACTTGATGAAAACAGTGTCTCCTATATTGGAGTAGGGGCTGCTTGTGGTTATTAGGCATTTGCAAGCTCTCCGAAGTGTGTGCGCAGCAGGAGAGACAAATCCATGTTTTTATGCCTTCTTTGGCATTTTCAGGTGGAGAAAAACACAATCCCGAAAGAAAAAGAAAAGGCTGCCGCGCCAACACTGAGGCTTCAAACTTGATGAAAACAGTGTCTCCCATAGTGGAGTAGGGGCTGCTTGTGGTTATTAGGCCTTTGCAAGCTCTCCGAAGTGTGTGCGCGGCAGGAGAGACAAATCAATGTTTTCGCGCCTTTTTTGCCATTTCCAGGTCGAAAAACACACAGGCCCCAAAAATAAAGAAATGGCTGTCCAGCCAAAACTGAGGCTTCAAACTTGATGAAAACAGTGTCTCCCATATTGGAGTAGGGGCTGCTTGTGGTTATTAGGCATTTGCAAGCTCTCCGAAGTGTGTGCGCGGCAGGAGAGACAAATCCATGTTTTCGCGCCTTTTTTGCGATTTCAAGGTCGAAAAACACATAGGCCCCAAAATGAAAGAAACGGCTGCCGCGCCAAAACTATGGCTTCAAACTTGATGAAAACAGTCTCTCCCATAATAACTCACGGGCTGCTTGTGTTTTTTAGGCCTTTGCACGCTATCAGAAGTGTGTGCGCGGCAGGAGAGACAAATCCATGTTTTCGCGCCTTTTTTGCCATTTCCAGGTCGAAGAAAACAAAGGCCCCAAAAATAAAGAAACGGCTGTCCAGCGAAAACTGAGGCTTCAAACTTGATTAAAACAGTCTCTCAGACAATAACTCAAGGGCCGCTTGTGTTTTTTAGGCCTTCGCAAGCTATCGGAAGTGTGTGCGCGGCAGGAGAGACAAATCCATGTTTTCGCGCCTTTTTTACGATTTCAAGGTCGAAAAACACATAGGCCCCAAAATGAAAGAAACGGCTGCCGCGCCAAAACTATGGCTTCAAACTTGATGAAAACATTCTCTCCCACAATAACTCAAGGGCAGCTTGTGTTTTTTAGGCCTTCGCAAGCTATCGGAAGTGTGTGCGCGGCAGGAGAGACAAATCAATGTTTTCGCGCCTTTTTTGCCATTTCCAGGTCGAAAAACACACAGGCCCCAAAAATAAAGAAATGGCTGTCCAGCCAAAACTGAGGCTTCAAACTTGATGAAAACAGTGTCTCCTATATTGGAGTAGGGGCTGCTTGTGGTTATTAGGCATTTGCAAGCTCTCCGAAGTGTGTGCGCAGCAGGAGAGACAAATCCATGTTTTTATGCCTTCTTTGGCATTTTCAGGTGGAGAAAAACACAATCCCGAAAGAAAAAGAAAAGGCTGCCGCGCCAACACTGAGGCTTCAAACTTGATGAAAACAGTGTCTCCCATAGTGGAGTAGGGGCTGCTTGTGGTTATTAGGCCTTTGCAAGCTCTCCGAAGTGTGTGCGCGGCAGGAGAGACAAATCAATGTTTTCGCGCCTTTTTTGCCATTTCCAGGTCGAAAAACACACAGGCCCCAAGAATAAAGAAATGGCTGTCCAGCCAAAACTGAGGCTTCAAACTTGATGAAAACAGTGTCTCCCATATTGGAGTAGGGGCTGCTTGTGGTTATTAGGCATTTGCAAGCTCTCCGAAGTGTGTGCGCAGCAGGAGAGACAAATCCATGTTTTTATGCCTTCTTTGGCATTTTCAGGTGGAGAAAAACACAATCCCGAAAGAGAAAGAAAAGGCTGCCGCGCCAACACTGAGGCTTCAAACTTGATGAAAACAGTGTCTCCCATAATGGAGTAGGGGCTGCTTGTGGTTATTAGGCATTTGCAAGCTCTCCGAAGTGTGTGCGCAGCAGGAGAGACAAATCCATGTTTTTATGCCTTCTTTGGCATTTTCAGGTGGAGAAAAACACAATCCCGAAAGAGAAAGAAAAGGCTGCCGCGCCAACACTGAGGCTTCAAACTTGATGAAAACAGTGTCTCCCATAGTGGAGTAGGGGCTGCTTGTGGTTATTAGGCCTTTGCAAGCTCTCCGAAGTGTGTGCGCAGCAGGAGAGACAAATCCATGTTTTTATGCCTTCTTTGGCATTTTCAGGTGGAGAAAAACACAATCCCGAAAGAGAAAGAAAAGGCTGCCGCGCCAACACTGAGGCTTCAAACTTGATGAAAACAGTGTCTCCCATATTGGAGTAGGGGCTGCTTGTGGTTATTAGGCATTTGCAAGCTCTCCGAAGTGTGTGCGCAGCAGGAGAGACAAATCCATGTTTTTATGCCTTCTTTGGCATTTTCAGGTGGAGAAAAACACAATCCCGAAAGAGAAAGAAAAGGCTGCCGCGCCAACACTGAGGCTTCAAACTTGATGAAAACAGTGTCTCCCATAGTGGAGTAGGGGCTGCTTGTGGTTATTAGGCCTTTGCAAGCTCTCCGAAGTGTGTGCGCAGCAGGAGAGACAAATCCATGTTTTTATGCCTTCTTTGGCATTTTCAGGTGGAGAAAAACACAATCCCGAAAGAGAAAGAAAAGGCTGCCGCGCCAACACTGAGGCTTCAAACTTGATGAAAACAGTGTCTCCCATATTGGAGTAGGGGCTGCTTGTGGTTATTAGGCATTTGCAAGCTCTCCGAAGTGTGTGCGCAGCAGGAGAGACAAATCCATGTTTTTATGCCTTCTTTGGCATTTTCAGGTGGAGAAAAACACAATCCCGAAAGAGAAAGAAAAGGCTGCCGCGCCAACACTGAGGCTTCAAACTTGATGAAAACAGTGTCTCCCATAGTGGAGTAGGGGCTGCTTGTGGTTATTAGGCCTTTGCAAGCTCTCCGAAGTGTGTGCGCGGCAGGAGAGACAAATCAATGTTTTCGCGCCTTTTTTGCCATTTCCAGGTCGAAAAACACACAGGCCCCAAAAATAAAGAAATGGCTGTCCAGCCAAAACTGAGGCTTCAAACTTGATGAAAACAGTGTCTCCCATATTGGAGTAGGGGCTGCTTGTGGTTATTAGGCATTTGCAAGCTCTCCGAAGTGTGTGCGCGGCAGGAGAGACAAATCCATGTTTTCGCGCCTTTTTTGCGATTTCAAGGTCGAAAAACACATAGGCCCCAAAATGAAAGAAACGGCTGCCGCGCCAAAACTATGGCTTCAAACTTGATGAAAACAGTCTCTCCCATAATAACTCACGGGCTGCTTGTGTTTTTTAGGCCTTTGCAAGCTCTCCGAAGTGTGTGCGCGGCAGGAGAGACAAATCAATGTTTTCGCGCCTTTTTTGCCATTTCCAGGTCGAAAAACACACAGGCCCCAAAAATAAAGAAATGGCTGTCCAGCCAAAACTGAGGCTTCAAACTTGATGAAAACAGTGTCTCCCATATTGGAGTAGGGGCTGCTTGTGGTTATTAGGCATTTGCAAGCTCTCCGAAGTGTGTGCGCGGCAGGAGAGACAAATCCATGTTTTCGCGCCTTTTTTGCGATTTCAAGGTCGAAAAACACATAGGCCCCAAAATGAAAGAAACGGCTGCCGCGCCAAAACTATGGCTTCAAACTTGATGAAAACAGTCTCTCCCATAATAACTCACGGGCTGCTTGTGTTTTTTAGGCCTTTGCACGCTATCAGAAGTGTGTGCGCGGCAGGAGAGACAAATCCATGTTTTCGCGCCTTTTTTGCCATTTCCAGGTCGAAGAAAACAAAGGCCCCAAAAATAAAGAAACGGCTGTCCAGCCAAAACTGAGGCTTCAAACTTGATTAAAACAGTCTCTCAGACAATAACTCAAGGGCCGCTTGTGTTTTTTAGGCCTTCGCAAGCTATCGGAAGTGTGTGCGCGGCAGGAGAGACAAATCCATGTTTTCGCGCCTTTTTTACGATTTCAAGGTCGAAAAACACATAGGCCCCAAAATGAAAGAAACGGCTGCCGCGCCAAAACTATGGCTTCAAACTTGATGAAAACATTCTCTCCCACAATAACTCAAGGGCAGCTTGTGTTTTTTAGGCCTTCGCAAGCTATCGGAAGTGTGTGCGCGGCAGGAGAGACAAATCAATGTTTTCGCGCCTTTTTTGCCATTTCCAGGTCGAAAAACACACAGGCCCCAAAAATAAAGAAATGGCTGTCCAGCCAAAACTGAGGCTTCAAACTTGATGAAAACAGTGTCTCCTATATTGGAGTAGGGGCTGCTTGTGGTTATTAGGCATTTGCAAGCTCTCCGAAGTGTGTGCGCAGCAGGAGAGACAAATCCATGTTTTTATGCCTTCTTTGGCATTTTCAGGTGGAGAAAAACACAATCCCGAAAGAAAAAGAAAAGGCTGCCGCGCCAACACTGAGGCTTCAAACTTGATGAAAACAGTGTCTCCCATAGTGGAGTAGGGGCTGCTTGTGGTTATTAGGCCTTTGCAAGCTCTCCGAAGTGTGTGCGCGGCAGGAGAGACAAATCAATGTTTTCGCGCCTTTTTTGCCATTTCCAGGTCGAAAAACACACAGGCCCCAAAAATAAAGAAATGGCTGTCCAGCCAAAACTGAGGCTTCAAACTTGATGAAAACAGTGTCTCCCATATTGGAGTAGGGGCTGCTTGTGGTTATTAGGCATTTGCAAGCTCTCCGAAGTGTGTGCGCAGCAGGAGAGACAAATCCATGTTTTTATGCCTTCTTTGGCATTTTCAGGTGGAGAAAAACACAATCCCGAAAGAGAAAGAAAAGGCTGCCGCGCCAACACTGAGGCTTCAAACTTGATGAAAACAGTGTCTCCCATAATGGAGTAGGGGCTGCTTGTGGTTATTAGGCATTTGCAAGCTCTCCGAAGTGTGTGCGCAGCAGGAGAGACAAATCCATGTTTTTATGCCTTCTTTGGCATTTTCAGGTGGAGAAAAACACAATCCCGAAAGAGAAAGAAAAGGCTGCCGCGCCAACACTGAGGCTTCAAACTTGATGAAAACAGTGTCTCCCATAGTGGAGTAGGGGCTGCTTGTGGTTATTAGACTTTGCAAGCTCTCCGAAGTGTGTGCGCAGCAGGAGAGACAAATCCATGTTTTTATGCCTTCTTTGGCATTTTCAGGTGGAGAAAAACACAATCCCGAAAGAGAAAGAAAAGGCTGCCGCGCCAACACTGAGGCTTCAAACTTGATGAAAACAGTGTCTCCCATATTGGAGTAGGGGCTGCTTGTGGTTATTAGGCATTTGCAAGCTCTCCGAAGTGTGTGCGCAGCAGGAGAGACAAATCCATGTTTTTATGCCTTCTTTGGCATTTTCAGGTGGAGAAAAACACAATCCCGAAAGAGAAAGAAAAGGCTGCCGCGCCAACACTGAGGCTTCAAACTTGATGAAAACAGTGTCTCCCATAGTGGAGTAGGGGCTGCTTGTGGTTATTAGGCCTTTGCAAGCTCTCCGAAGTGTGTGCGCAGCAGGAGAGACAAATCCATGTTTTTATGCCTTCTTTGGCATTTTCAGGTGGAGAAAAACACAATCCCGAAAGAGAAAGAAAAGGCTGCCGCGCCAACACTGAGGCTTCAAACTTGATGAAAACAGTGTCTCCCATATTGGAGTAGGGGCTGCTTGTGGTTATTAGGCATTTGCAAGCTCTCCGAAGTGTGTGCGCAGCAGGAGAGACAAATCCATGTTTTTATGCCTTCTTTGGCATTTTCAGGTGGAGAAAAACACAATCCCGAAAGAGAAAGAAAAGGCTGCCGCGCCAACACTGAGGCTTCAAACTTGATGAAAACAGTGTCTCCCATAGTGGAGTAGGGGCTGCTTGTGGTTATTAGGCCTTTGCAAGCTCTCCGAAGTGTGTGCGCGGCAGGAGAGACAAATCAATGTTTTCGCGCCTTTTTTGCCATTTCCAGGTCGAAAAACACACAGGCCCCAAAAATAAAGAAATGGCTGTCCAGCCAAAACTGAGGCTTCAAACTTGATGAAAACAGTGTCTCCCATATTGGAGTAGGGGCTGCTTGTGGTTATTAGGCATTTGCAAGCTCTCCGAAGTGTGTGCGCGGCAGGAGAGACAAATCCATGTTTTCGCGCCTTTTTTGCGATTTCAAGGTCGAAAAACACATAGGCCCCAAAATGAAAGAAACGGCTGCCGCGCCAAAACTATGGCTTCAAACTTGATGAAAACAGTCTCTCCCATAATAACTCACGGGCTGCTTGTGTTTTTTAGGCCTTTGCAAGCTCTCCGAAGTGTGTGCGCGGCAGGAGAGACAAATCAATGTTTTCGCGCCTTTTTTGCCATTTCCAGGTCGAAAAACACACAGGCCCCAAAAATAAAGAAATGGCTGTCCAGCCAAAACTGAGGCTTCAAACTTGATGAAAACAGTGTCTCCCATATTGGAGTAGGGGCTGCTTGTGGTTATTAGGCATTTGCAAGCTCTCCGAAGTGTGTGCGCGGCAGGAGAGACAAATCCATGTTTTCGCGCCTTTTTTGCGATTTCAAGGTCGAAAAACACATAGGCCCCAAAATGAAAGAAACGGCTGCCGCGCCAAAACTATGGCTTCAAACTTGATGAAAACAGTCTCTCCCATAATAACTCACGGGCTGCTTGTGTTTTTTAGGCCTTTGCACGCTATCAGAAGTGTGTGCGCGGCAGGAGAGACAAATCCATGTTTTCGCGCCTTTTTTGCCATTTCCAGGTCGAAGAAAACAAAGGCCCCAAAAATAAAGAAACGGCTGTCCAGCCAAAACTGAGGCTTCAAACTTGATTAAAACAGTCTCTCAGACAATAACTCAAGGGCCGCTTGTGTTTTTTAGGCCTTCGCAAGCTATCGGAAGTGTGTGCGCGGCAGGAGAGACAAATCCATGTTTTCGCGCCTTTTTTACGATTTCAAGGTCGAAAAACACATAGGCCCCAAAATGAAAGAAACGGCTGCCGCGCCAAAACTATGGCTTCAAACTTGATGAAAACATTCTCTCCCACAATAACTCAAGGGCAGCTTGTGTTTTTTAGGCCTTCGCAAGCTATCGGAAGTGTGTGCGCGGCAGGAGAGACAAATCAATGTTTTCGCGCCTTTTTTGCCATTTCCAGGTCGAAAAACACACAGGCCCCAAAAATAAAGAAATGGCTGTCCAGCCAAAACTGAGGCTTCAAACTTGATGAAAACAGTCTCTCCCATAATAACTCACGGGCTGCTTGTGTTTTTTAGGCCTTTGCAAGCTCTCCGAAGTGTGTGCGCGGCAGGAGAGACAAATCAATGTTTTCGCGCCTTTTTTGCCATTTCCAGGTCGAAAAACACACAGGCCCCAAAAATAAAGAAATGGCTGTCCAGCCAAAACTGAGGCTTCAAACTTGATGAAAACAGTGTCTCCCATATTGGAGTAGGGGCTGCTTGTGGTTATTAGGCATTTGCAAGCTCTCCGAAGTGTGTGCGCGGCAGGAGAGACAAATCCATGTTTTCGCGCCTTTTTTGCGATTTCAAGGTCGAAAAACACATAGGCCCCAAAATGAAAGAAACGGCTGCCGCGCCAAAACTATGGCTTCAAACTTGATGAAAACAGTCTCTCCCATAATAACTCACGGGCTGCTTGTGTTTTTTAGGCCTTTGCACGCTATCAGAAGTGTGTGCGCGGCAGGAGAGACAAATCCATGTTTTCGCGCCTTTTTTGCCATTTCCA
>NW_028152498.1:0-1000 GCF_951799395.1 Argentina silus | reverse complement strand
AGAGAAAGAGGGGGGGAGAAAGAGTAAGAAAGAGAGAGTAAGGTAAAATGGTTCTAAAGGAGCCTCACAGGGAAACCTGGGACTTCCCCATCGCCAACAGCCTCTAACCACTGAACTGGAGCTTTGTAAAAAAAATCCCCTTCTAACCCTCATCCTCCTCTCCTCTCCTCTCTCTCAAACCCTCATCCTCCTCTTTTCTCTGAAAGCAAACAGGGCCCTAAGCTGTGAGTCAATCTGAACCAGATCTGTGGATACACTGGGACTCAGACTGGCCGTCAAGGTGGTATTACCACAGAGCCAAGAGAAAGAGAGAAAGAGAGAGAGAGAGAGAGAAACAGAGGGAGGTAGAAAGAGAAAGAGAGAGCGAGACACACACAGGCGAGTGGTGTGAGGTCAACGTCTAACTGGCGCCTTAGGGCTTACACCTCGTGTCAGAAGGGAGTTGTGGTTTGTCTGTGTCTTTTGCCCTCCGTCACCCCCCCCCTCTCTCTCTCTCTCCCCCCCCCTCTCTCTCTCACCCCCCCCCCTCTCTCCATCCATCCCATCATCTCTCTCTCTCTCTCTCTCCATTCTTCTGTCCTGCTAGACTCATCAAACAAACCACCTTAAAGACACCTCCACTTCCCTTCGAAGCCTCAGGGACCTGGCCTCCCTCACCGCTGCCCCTCTACGCCCCCTCCCGCCAAACCGTGTCTGGTGCCACCCGCTGGCACTGCCACCCCTGAGTCATGCCAGTCTACCATGGGCAATACTTCACGCCTGGGTGGGCCTCGTAAAACACAACTCACCCTCCAGATAAAGAGTGAGCCAGAGTTTCCACAAAGAGAGAGAGAGAGAGAGAGACACAGACAATGACCCAGCAGTTAAACAGTAGCCATTACAGTAGATATACAGTGGCACAAGAAGCTGCTGTGCTGTCCATTACTGGGGTGGAACACAGAGGTAGTGACTAAACGAAGTTGATTCACAGAGAGAAAGAGAGAGAGAGAGAGGGGGGGGG
>NW_028152499.1:79599-110293 GCF_951799395.1 Argentina silus | reverse complement strand
ACTAGGGGTGTGACATAAGCACTAGAAAGTGTAGATGAAAAAGTGAACACACCAAACTAAGTCCTACCCAATGGGAAACCAACAAACCTCTGGGCCCCGCCCAGCTAGCCTGTCAGTCCATTGCCCTTTTAACTTCCAGATGTATAGAGAGAGTTCTTTAAAGATCACGTGAATTTGATAAATATGCTAATTTGTCTGTACAGAAAGTACATATAATTATTGTAATGACATAGTTTATTCCTTTTTTTCCATGATGTATTCTCTGGTCTCTCAGGTGGGAGAGGGGCAGATGTCTGATCAACAGTAAAGGTTGGATATCACTGGTGTGTCGGTGTGATGTTTCAGAAAGTTGGTGAATTTGGTGAAAATCTCTAATAGGCCACAGGGAGGCAGTGCAGTATCACTGAGTACAGACCTACTCACACACACACCCCGCACACACGCACGCACGCACATACACACCCACACACACACACACAGCAGGTCTCTTCATACATGACGCAGGTGGTTCTGATTAATCCACAATCAGTGTGAAGTCAGGAAGTGTAATCATCCAATGAAAGCTCTCATCTGGTCCTCAGTCAGCTTCTCTCCACAGGATTGGTCACTTACTTTACTCTTAATCCTCAATTCACACACACACACACACACACACACACACACTCCATTCCAACTTTAGTTTTAATAACAGGCCCACACAATCTTCTGTAGGAGAGGTCATTAACTAGACTAGCGGGGGGGGGGAGAGAGAGGAGGGGGGAGAGGGAGGAGGAGGGATGGAGAGATGAGAGGAGGAGGGGGGGGAGAGGTGAGGGAGGAGGAAGGGGGAGAGAGGAGGGGGGAGAGATGAGGGAGGAGGAGGAGGAGGGTGAGATGGAGGAGGAGGGATGGAGAGATGCGGGAGGAGGGGGAGAGATGAGGGAGGAGGAGGAGGGGGAGAGATGAGGGAGGAGGAGGAGGAGGAGGGGGGAGAGGTGAGGGGGAGAGATGGAGAGATGAGGGAGGAGGAGGAGGAGGGGGAGAGATGAGGGAGGAGGAGGAGGAGGAGGGGGGAGAGGTGAGGGAGGAGGAGGAGGGGGAGAGATGAGGGAGGAGGAGGACGATTTTCCGCCGTAGATTGAAAACCCATCTCTTCAAGCTACATCTTAACAGTCCCTCCTAAAGACCGCTTCACTCTCACTACCCCCCCCTATACTAACCCTAAACCCGAGACCTCTTCTCCCCTGCTACCCCCCTGTATAAGTTCTCTCTCTGCTAATTATTTATATATATATATATATATATATATAATATATATATATATATATATATATATATATATATATTTTTTTTTTTTTTTTTTTTTTTTTTTTAAATTAGCCTACTGGCACTACGACTGCCAATGGCCCCTGGTGTTGCATTGATTACTGTGTCTTATGATGACTGATGGATAGATGATTCATTTACTTAAACAAATGTATTGTTGTAAGTCGCTTTCGATAAAGGCGTCTGCTAAATGCCATAAATGTAAATGTAAATGTGTGTGCCTGTGTCTATGTCTGTGTGTGTGCCTGTGTGTGTGTGTGTGTGTGTGTGTGTGTGTGTGTGTGCCTCAGTTCCAAGAACACTTCCAACACAACACCTGCTTCTAACCCTTTCATAATGAGCCTGTATTCTTTCTCTAATGGAAGTGAAACTGTTTCATAACAGTCACTGATTGGCTTCCTCCTCCTCAACTCAGATTCAACCTCATCTCAACCTCATCTCAACCTCATCTCAACCTTATCTCAACCTTATCTCAACCTCATTTCAACCAAGACAAACAACCAGAGTAATTCAATACAAGTGCCCTCAGCTCAGCTCCAAGCCTTAGTGGGCTCAGTAATGAAAGGTGATGGGTGTGTTTGGAAGGGTAATGTGATGATAGTGATGGATGTAACTGAAAGGTAATGTGATTGTAACCAAGAGGTTATTTGGAATTGCGCTTGTGTGGTAAGTAGCCCTGTCTGGGACTTGTAAGCCTAAATGCCCTCTTGGTTTCACGGTAGACATCGCTGCGGTCACCCAGAGACAGGTTCCCTCATGTGGTGGATAGTGATGTGTAGATGTGATTGTTTTAACTGAGGGGATAAAGTCGCCCAAACTGTCACCATTCTAGAGCGCCAAGGGCGACTTTATTCACCAAAAAATGCATCAATGATGATCCTGTTCATGGCCACGGGTTAGAGTCCGGTTTGGGGAGGGGTTGAAGTTGACCTTTGATCTCTTCGGTGGAGCCTGGGGGAGACAGTCATTTTACACACTACAAGACCGACCGGAGCTATACTGTGCTGGCTCTGATATTGTCCTTTCACATTGTCCTCTCCAGTGTGGATGTGTAACCAGCCCAGCCCAGCCCAGCCCAGCCCAGCCCAGCTCAGCTCAGCCCAGCTCAGCTCAGCTCAGCTCGGTTTGGCTTTGTAGGATTTACCATCTCACTAAAATGGCTTCTCTGTTTTCCCTTTTTACACTGCCAGAGAGCAACAACCTCAGATTATCACTGCTATTTCACAAATGTTACTACAGCAGAAATACTTTAACTTACTACTAAATAACATTCCACTATGTTCAGTAATCTGTCAACATGAAAATAACATGACAATTTGAAATAACATGTTATTACATGGTGGGATGTTATTAGTCAGTAAGTTAAAGTCGTGGGTGTTTCTCTCCATCCGTGTGAAAAGGAGACAGACAGAGAACATGTTAGTGTAACAGTACCGGTATTTAAAACCTCTGGTAATAGGGTGTCGCTTTCGTTTGCTCTTCAAGTCTGTACTTGTCTTGTCTTGTGTCCTTCCCCAAGTCCACTATCTAGAGCGTGATGTCCAAACTAGAGACAGTGTTCTGTAACACTTGTAGTACGGGGAACACATATGAAGATTTTATTAGTCAAAGATGTGATTTCCAACCACTGGCTCAGAACCAGCGACCTTGTGGTTATTGGCTGGCCTCCCTAACCTCAAGGCCAACCATGCCCCAATGACATTGTTACATTGTTGTTATTAGGGGCATGGTTGTTGTTGTTGTTGTTGTGTGTGTGTGCGTGTGCGTGTGTGTTTGTGAGTGAGTGCGTGGGCATCTTGAGTAGCTGAGTAGGAAGCAAACACTTATAAGCTACAAATGAGTGCCTAATATGTGTTCATTAAAATAAAGTGTTACCAAAAATTGGTTGATTTATTGTATGATTTAGATAATTATGTCATGATGAGAAATATCACATTTAACTGTTGGCAATGTGCAATCAAATTTCAATAAATAAGTGACGTCATAGTTGAGCTAAGCGACCGATAAATATGGAACATTTATGACACATTCCCACCTGTTTGAAAGTTGGTGGTATGCCTCTTTCCTGAACGCTTTAATAATAACATTAAACCCAGGCCTTATTAAATAAAGTAAATCGGGTCTAATAAAGTTGAATAAACTAGCTGACTAGCTGTGTTCCTGTCATTCCCTTCCGCTCATCGTCTCGCTGTTTCGCGCCAAACCTCCAGGTGTCCCCGCGCGACGCACGGCCGCGTCACTCCACCTTCCGTCTCAGAGCAATGATGAACAGATTCACTTGACTATTTCTCTATTTTTCTCTCTATTTCTCTATTTTTCTCTATTTTTCTGTCGTTTTCTGTCGTTTTCTCAAAACAAGAGTGAGTTCTGTTCAAAACAAGAGTGACAACTGTTCTAGCTGAGGTAACTACAGTTGGAGTCGAGGAGTCATTGGAATGGGAGGAAGGCAGTTGTTTTTCTGCCATCGCAGAGCTTCCCTCCCTCAGGGGGTTATGCTGCCTTGCTGCTTCTGGAATACACACTCACCGGCCACTTTATTAGGTACACCTTGCTAGTACCGGGTTGGACCCCCTTTTGCCTTCAGAACTGCCTTAATTCTTTGTGGCATAGATTCAACAAGGTGCTGGAAACATTCCTCAGAGATTTTGGTCCATATTGACATGATAGCATCACGCAGTTGCAGATTTGTCGGCTACTTATCCATGATGCGAATCTCCCGTTCCACCACATCCCAAAGGTGCTCTATTGGATCGAGATCTGGTGACTGTGGAGCCCATTGGAGGACAGTGAACTCATTGTCATGTTCAAGAAACCAGTTTGAGATGTGAGCCATGGTGCGTTATCCTGCTGGAAGTAGCCATCAGAAGATGGTACACTGTGGTCATAAAGGGATGGACATGGTCAGCAACAATACTCAGGTAGGCTGTGGCGTTTAAATGATGCTCAATCGGTACTAAGGGGCCCAAAGTGTGCCAAGAAAATACCCCACACCATTACACCACCACCACCAGCCATTACACCACCACCACCAACCTTTGAGTTATTGTTGCCTTTCTATCATCTCAAACCAGTCTGGCCATTCTCCTCTGACCTCTGGCATCAACAAGGTATTTTCGCCCAGAGAACTGCCGCTCACTGGATATTTTCTCTTTTTCGGACCATTCTCTGTAAACCCTACAGATGGTTGTGTGTGAAACATGCCTAAATGCATTGAGTTGCTGCCATGTGATTGGCTGATTAGATATTTGCGTTAACGAGCAGTTGAACAGGTGTACCTGATAAAGGCAGGTGAGTGTATACTTGTGTTGACGGTTATCAGTACAGCACAGGCTTATTATGTTCATAATTATAGAGAACTCAATGACCTCAAGTTGAACACCTCAGTTTGTGAGTTGTGTCGTATCCTTTATGCTGGAGGGTATGTTTGGGAATATGTAGGTATTTGAGTAAAGGAACAGTTCGCCTTTTTAGGCTTGGTCATGTTGTTTTTTGATAAACAGCTTTCAACTCTGTTTTCCTTTCAATAGAAACAGCTTTATTCACTAAACCACAAACCAATAGGAAAGTAACAAACTTGTCATCAGATACAGACTCATAACACATGTCAAATACAAAAATATCTTTCCTTAAACATAATATAATTCCCCCTAAAATTCAAGTAGTCATTCATTTCACGTCAAAATCCCATGTAGTACGATTTTTTTTGTAATATAAAAAGAAACACAAGAAAATATTCATCAACATATTGTTCTCTCCTCAGAGTCTGTCGCATTCGGACTCTGGTCCCTCTGACGGTTGAGGCATCTCGATAAAGAACACCTCCTTGTTGAGAGGCGGAGGGGGGGTTGCAGGCGGGCTCCCCACCCCAGAATCAGGACTCGCCGCCGGGAACTGGGCATCCCCTGAGCCGGGCGCGTACTTCCTCTCCTTCTCGTTAAACTCGGCTTTCCCCCCGTTCTCTCCGGACCCGCGGTGCGGCGGCGCCAGCTCGTACGGGTTAGCATAGTTAGCGTCATTAGCTTTGGCCCTGAAGCGCTTCAGCCTCACCGTGTCCCTCCCCTCGCGGGCGCAGGGCAGCAGGACGCCCACGTCCTTGCGGAACTTGGAGCTGAGGCCGAAGTAGATGAGCGGGTTGTAGAAGCTGGCCGACTTGGCGAAGAGGCGGGTGAAGATGGAGGTCAGGTTGGGGACGTGGAAGCCCCAGGCGGACCACATGGAGACCACGGCGTAGGGCGACCAGGCAAGGATGAACGCCGTGCAGACCACGATGGATACCTGGGAAGGACGGGGGGGGGGAGTTTAGGCTGACTGTTTTAAACCATTGCCGTTCAATGTTAGGGTCCAGTGTTGGTTGAACACTAGGGTCCAGTGTTGGTTGAACACTAGGGTGCAGTGTTGGTTGAACACTAGGGTCCAGCGTGGGTCCAACACTGTTAAACCACTTTTAGAACATTTGTAACACATTCTTCAGTCGTGGGTCCCAACACTTGTTCAACCACTTTTAATCTTGTAACACATTTTCTCGATCTGTTTGACCTGTTTTCCTGTGAAGGGAACTGTGTTGTGTCTGTGTATGAAATGCGCTCTATAAATAAAGTTTGGTTCGATTCGACCGGTACTCACGATGGTGACGTCCCTCTCGATCTTCCTCTGGCGGTCGGTGATGTCGGCGCCGCCCTCTGCGGACATGGCGTTGCCCCGCTTCACGGTGTTGATGATGGAGATGTAGGAGAAGAGCATCACCAACACCGGCACGAGGAAGCAGAAGATCAGGATGGAGATGATGTAGGACTTGTAGATGGTGGAATAGTTAGCCTTGGCCCAGTCGATCTCACACGTACCATAGCCACGGTCTGGAAGAGGGGGAGGGGAGGAGAGGAGGGGGGGGGTGGGGAGGGGAGGAGAGGAGGAAGAGAGAGAAATACATTCAGGAAGGAGAAAAAAAAAGATGCATTAACCTCTGACACGACATTTTATACCTGCACTCCATAAACATTCCTAAACATTTAAACATGCCGAACAAAGTTGTTTGGATGTTGGTGAGAAATACTAAAGTACAGTAAAGTTTTCTTGATTTGTTTCTTCTTGATTTCTTCAGGTAACGATTGATTTAGTCTCACATATGTCAATCAAACAGCAGTTGAAGTGCAGACACACACACACACACACACACACACACACACACACACACACACACACACACACACACACACACACACACACAGTACAGGTGTATAGTGGTGTTCTCTCACCTGTGTAGCTCCCCCAGCCCAGGAGAGGGGATCCAGACCAGAACACGGCCCCCAGCCAGATGAACACCAGGCAGATGGCTATGGTCCTGGTAGTGATGCAGTGGGCTGGGGAACACACACACACGCACACACACACACACACACACACACACACACACACACACACACACACACACACAGACAGAGATCGAAACGCGCACACACGCACACACACACAGACACACACACACATACACACGCACAGACAGACAGACACACGCACGCACGCACACACAGACAGACACATACACACACACACAGAAGGTTAGGGTTCTTACCTATACTAGGATGGCATCAGCAGGGTTCTTACCTATACTAGGATGGCATCAGCAGGGTTCTTACCTATACTAGGGTGGCATCAGCAGGGTTCTTACCTATACTAGGATGGCATCAGCAGGGTTCTTACCTATACTAGGGTGGCATCCTTTGATGTACCTGGTGACACTGATCACTGTCAGAGTATGAATGCTGCTCAGCCCAAACACCAGCGTGAAGAAACCATCCACCTAGGAAACACACTTATTATACTTATATATAATAAGTAATTAAGTAAGTATATAGTAATATATGCTTATTATACTTATATACCATTGTTATACACTCATATTATATACTATTATCATCTATAGTATAACAGTCAGAGTGAAGAACCCATCCACCTCGGAAACACACAATATACACAAGTATATATAAGATTATAGTTATATGCTGTTATTGTAGACTCATATTATATATTGTTATGGTTACAAAATGAAGCATCATCATTTAGGCATTTCTGGTGAATAAAGTCATCTTCGTCTACAATGTCGACCACATGGGCGACTTTATTCACCCTCAGATCTCAATGTGTTAGAAGAGAGGCTCTCCTCGCCCGCCCACTGGGGGCTGCCAGGGAAGAGTATACATCCTCCCAGCAGGGAGAGGGAACAGCTGATGCCATCTGACTGATCCTGTTAGTGGGTCTAATCACACTAATCTCATCTCCTTCACGGAGCGGAGGGAGGCTGGTGAAGGTAGAAATCGGAGGACGGGCTCCACCAGCCTCCCCTGTGAGGGAGGTCTGACGGACGCTAGGGGGCGCTAGGGGGCGTGTCTGAAATATGAGCACTATTTTTGAGGCCAGAATTTTTTTCAACTGACGACACCTGACCTGCTCACTGTCAGGAACACGCCTCTGTTTACTGACTCCGCCCACCTGAGATTCAGACGAGACACCGTGGGGGGGCGGGGTATCGGTCGATGGGGAGGGGGGGTATCGGTCGATGGGGGGCGGGGTATCCGTCGATGGGGGGCGGGGTATCCGTCGATGGCGGGGTATCCGTCGATAGGGGGGGGGGTATCGGTCGATGGGGAGGGGGTATCGGTCGATGGTGGGGGGGTTATCGGTCGATGGGGGGGGGTGTATCGGTCGATGGGGGGGGGGGGGGGTTATCGGTCGATGGGGGGGGTATCGGTCGATTGGGGGGGGGTATTGAAACAGCATGAGGAGTTATTCTCACATGCTGTATTTGATTCCCTGCTGGTCGGCCAGGAGAGTTCTAGATGGAGAAGTGTGTCTTAGAATAGAACCTCATCTCTGCCAGATACGGTATCCTTTTATTGGCGTGGTGGAGCTGTGTGGAGCTGTCTCTGCAGACGGTGACCTCTCCCTGACCCCGCACCAGCAGCCGTGACCTCTCCCTGACCCCTGACCCCGCACCAGCTCAGACATGTTTCTATTCTGCTTCCTTCCTCCGCCTGGCCACCCTCCAGAGACTGGTACACTGACTCACTGTACTGTACACAACCCCTCCTCTCTCCCTCCCTTTCTCTCTTCTCTCCCTCTCTCTCCCTCTCTCTCTCCCTCCCTTTCTCCCTTCTCTTTCATCCTACGCTGTCAGACTACTATACATAACACCTCCTCCCTCTCTCTCTTCTCTCTTTCTCTCTTTCTCTCTCTCTCTCTCTCTCTTTCTTTCTCTCTCTCTCTCTAACTCTATAACTCTCTCCTGTGACTCATAGTCCTTCTCCTGTCTGACTACTGTAGTGTGTAAATGTCTCTCTCTCCCCCCCTCTCTCTCTTCCCCCCTCCCCCCCTCTCTCTCTCCCCCCCCCTCTCTCTCTTCCCCCCTCCCCCCCCTCTCTCTCCACCCCTCTCTCTCTCTCTCTCTTCCCCCCTCCCCTCTCTCTCCCCCCTCTCTCTCTCAAGGGTTAGGGTTAGTACAAGTACAGGGGGGTAGTGGGGATGAAGAGGTCTCTAGGGTTATGGTTAGGGTTAGTACAGGGGGGTAGAGGGGGTGAAGAGGTCTTTAGGGTTAGGGTTAGTACAGGGGGGTAGTGGGGGTGAAGAGGTCTCTAGGGTTAGGGTTAGTACAGGGGGGTAGTGGGGGTGAAGAGGTCTTTAGGAGGGACTGTTAAGATGTAGCCTGAAGAGATGGGTCTTCAATCTACAGCAGAAAATCGGTAGTGACTCTGCAGTCCTGACAGCAGTGGGAAGCTCGTTCCACCAGCGGGGCGCCAGGACAGTGAAAAGCCGTGACCGAGTGGCGCGGCCGCTGCATCCACGTAGAGGCGGCGGTGCCAGGCGGGCAGCTGAGGTGGAAGAGTGGAGTGATCGGGCAGGGGGGGTTTGGGGGCTAACCATTGCTTGCAAGTAGGGAGGGGCTGTTCTCTTTGCCGCCCGGTAGGCGAGCACCAGGGTCTTGAATCTGATGAGAGCTGCTACCGGGAGCCACTGGAGGGTGCAGAGGAGGGGAGTGACATGGGAGAATTTGGGGAGATTGAACACCAGACGAGCGGCAGCGTTCTGGATGAGCTGCAGAGGCCTGATGGCGGAGGCAGGGAGACCGGCCAAGAGTGCGTTACAGTAGTCAAGGCGAGTCCCCCCTCTCTTTTTCCCTCTCCCCCACTCTCTCTCTCCCCCCCTCCCCCACTCTCTCTCTTCCCCCCTCCCCCTCTCTTTCTCCCCCCATCCCTCTCTCCCTCTTCCCCCTTCCCCCCACTCTCCCTCTCCCCCCTCCCCCCTCTCTCCCCCCCTCCCCCCCTCCCCCTATCTCTCCCCCCCTCCCCTCTCTCTCTCAGTCATTTTTAATACCTTTGTTTCTTACTGTACTAATTGCCGTAGTTTATCAGCGCCAGAATAAATCAACTGACAAGCGTCATCATGGTTATTCAGTATTAATCACCTCCCTAACGAGCAGGAGCAGCGACGTCTGGTAATGACTGTTATCAAGCTGCCAATCAAACACAGGCGTGTTCGTGGCGTGATGACCCGGTGGATTTACACTGACACGCCTCACTTCCTGTGCACCACATAAAACACTTGGCACCACATAAAACACTTGGCACTCTAGGTGGTGACCCAAAAACACTTTGGCAGTTGGTGAGTTAAACAGATTTGACACCTATGGGGGTTGTCCATGTAGCAGAGCTGGTTCAGAATCACGCTCTTCAGATTGGTTAGCCCTGCCTGAGACGTCTAAGCTTCGGTGTGGCCCTCAGACCTGGTCTAATGGTAGACACTTGGGTCTAACATGCAAGAAATCCAAGTTTGAACCCCTCTGTCACACTATATTGATTATTAATGATTGATTATTGATTATCAATGATCACAGAAGAGTGTGATTTGTTAGGGGGGGGGTACCAGATGGAGCCCCCCAGTTATTGTAACCCCGCCCCAAGGTGGTGTTAGCCTGTAACCCTGCCTGGCTGCAGCGAGTCCTGTCCTGTACCATGTTCCACTATGACATGGTAGAGGCTAAGTGGGATCCTTGGGACGACCCTTCACTAAATCCTAACCTTAACCCTTAACCCTAACCATAACCCTTAACCCTAACCCTAACCCTAAATCCTTACCTTAACCCTAACCATAACCCTTAACCCTAACCATAACCCTAACCCTTAACCTTACCGTAACCCTAACCATAACCATAACCATAACCCTGAACCCTTAACCTTACCGTAACCCTAACCCTAACCCTTAACCCTAACTATAACCTTTAACCTTACCTTAACCATAACCCTTAACCCTAACTATAACCTTTAACCTTACCTTAACCATAACCCTTAACCCTAACCGTTTTAAAATTCTGCCTCCTCCCCTAGTCTCACCCCTCCCTTCCCCTCCTCCTCTAGTCTCACCCCTCTCTCCCCCTCCTCCCCTAGTCTCACCCCTCCCCCCTCCTCCCCTCCCTCCCCTCCTCCCCTAGTCTCACCCCTCCCTCCCCTCCCCCCCTCCTCCCCTCCCCATCAGGCTAGCAGGCTCCTTCCTACTGAATAAGTGATGGCCTGTCCAGAGGGACCACTGCTATTAATAGGAGGTTCACAGATATCATTTCAATGTTCTCATTTATGACGACCGTGCAGCATTAGACGCTATCCCTAGTATTATATACTTCAGGGGAGGCTGGTGGAGGTAGAAATCGGAGGACGGGCTCATTGTAATGCATGGAATGGAATGAGGAATGGCATCAAACACACCATTCCGTATTCCGTTCCATGCATTACAATGAGCCCGGCCTCCGATAGGGGCTAGAGTTTGATTTGGGACTACAGAGCCTCCCAAACCTAATCCAACCCTAACCCTAGCCCTGGCCCTAGCCCTAACCTAACCCTAGCCCTAGCCTCAACCCTAACCCCAACCCTAGCCCTAACCCTAACCCTAACCCAACCCTAGCCCTAACCCTAACCCAACCCTAGCCCTAACCCTAACCCAACCCTAACCCCAACCCCAAACCCAAACCCAACCCTAACCATAACCCTAACCTAACCTAACCTAACCATAACCATAACCAAACCCTAACCTAACCTAACCTAACCTAACCTAACCTTAACCCTAGCCCCAACTCTAACCCTAACCTAACCTAACCTAACCTTAACCCCAACCCTGTCTTGTCCATTGGTCTCTGTTTACACAGTAATGTGACACACACACGCACACAAACACACACGCACGCACACACACACACACACACACACACACACACACACACACACACACACACCATCATGCTGTACCTGGCAGGTCCATATCGAGGTGATGAGGAAGCCGTTGTCTCTGAACAGGTTGAAGATCTCCAGGATTCCTCTGGAGTATCCGAACACCGAGATGCTGGCGTCAGAGATGGCCAGGTTAAAGGTCAGGTAGTCGCTGGGCTGCAGGGTCGCACGCTGCTTATACAGCACGAAGATCACGATGCTGTTACCAAACCACGACAGCCAGCCTGAGGAGGAAGAGGAGACAATGTAGTGGAGGTGGTTAGGTGACCCATGCTCGAGTGATGAGTTGGCCTCAACTAGCCTGAGGAGGAAACTTCAGTTCAACAGGCTAAAATAGTCTTATGTCACTCGGGAAGACCCAGGTTCAAAGCCAGAGGAACCCTGAGGGGACCGGGCTTTCTACGCTGCAGCTACCACTCTTTCTATGAAGAACCTGAAGAACGTTGACAGCAAGCTGGCCAACCTCATCCTCAACGAGGTCATCGACAGGTGAGACCTGAAGTTCAGGAGGTTATTATGAGGTATTCTATTCTATTCTGTTGTGTTGTGTTGTGTTGTGTTGTGTTGTGTTGTGTTGTGTTGTGTTGTGTTGTGTTGTGTTGTGTTCTGTTCTGTTCTGTTCTGTTCTGTTCTGTTGGTCCTGGGGGACCGGGGGGACCGGGGGGACCGGGGGGACCGGGGGGACCGGGCTTTCTCCGATGCAGTCCCTACTCTACTTGGAATACTCTCCCAAATCACGTCAAAGAATCCAGCACGCTCTCCTCCTTCAAACCAGCCCTCAAAACACACCTTTTTAACCTGGCTTTTAATCTTTAACTGTGTTTATTGTTGTTTTTACTGACTCTGCTTTTGTTTTAGTTTTTATGTATCTGTCTATTCTTGTTCTCTAAATGGAATGTGGTGTCTTGTTACATCCTGAGAAAAGCGCTGTACAAAATAAATGCATTATTATTATTATTATTATACTGTAGCTACAAGTTCTAAATGAAGTTGCAGTCATATCTAAAGAGACCGGTGGTCCTGGTGTGGCTCTGGCGTGTCTCTCATCAAGGTGACGGTTTAGTCAATGATTCATGAGTTCTGGTCCCACTTCCTGGACGTGACATCAATCAGACCAGGCACGTCATTGGTCACACGGCCAGATAGCTGTGCATGCGTTTGATACCATTCCTCATTCCATTCCATGCATTACAATGAGCCCATCCTCCGATTTCTACCTCCTCCAGCCTCCCCTGGGGTATCTCCTATGTACAGCAGTGTAGTTGGTTTGTTTGATTGTTATAGTGTCTAATCTTCCTCTTGGATAATTTGTCCTAAGTGATGATTTTAACCTGGACTGGACGGAGGCCTTGAAACACTGTTGAACTTGTAGAACCACAAAAACATACAACTATCTAAGTTCAACTATCATACAACTATCTAAGTTCAACTATCCACAATCATACAACTATCTCAGCTCAAGGTTCAGCAAGAACTTTGAGCAAACATGCTGACTAACACTCTATTGAATGGTGAAAAACACCTCACATTCTTTCAAATAAAAGAGAATTCTGGCTATTCAACTCAAATCAATTTAGCACCAAACTACAGATATTATGGGATGTTTTCATGCCTTCTCTCCGAGTAGGGGAGAGTAGGGGAGACAAGGGACGGTTGTTACACTTTTCACCTTTTTGTAACCCTTCTTGGAAGAGAAAGAGAGAGAGAGACCGAGCGAGAGAAAGAAAGAGAGAGAAAGAGAGAGAGAGACAGTTAGGCGCACAGTGAGTCATGGAGATATTGATCATAGTTGCGTTACAACTATCCCTTGTTCCAACCGGCTCTGGTCTCCCCTGAGGCAGACGGGCTGGCTGTCCTGAGTGAACACGTCTGCGCGGCTTAGACCGGATCTAAAGGGACGGGTCCTCTGCTCTACTAATAGAACCAAAGCCGCTAAACCGACCAACCGACCAACCTGCTCGAAGACTGCATCGCTGTCTGCACTAGTGAAAGTCAATCAAAGCATCAAAACAACATCGAAATGCGACAGATTTGCGACAAACTTTAAACTGCAATGCGACAAACTTTAAACTAAATCTAAACACGACATCATAAAAGCACAACGGAATTATTATATTATTAATATAAGTAACAAAATAACATCCCGACGACTCAGAGTGACCCAGATCAACCATTACTAAACCTACCGAGAACCAACAGGTAGACTCCGATGATGGTCTCTCCCTGGTCCGACAGCGGCTGGTCTTTATTGGTCAGACTGAAGTTGTTGTTCCTCCAGGGGATGTTGACTACTTGGTACGGGTTCTTCAGCGACATGTTGGTGTCTGTGGAGCTGCCGCGGCATGGACAGAGACATGCAGCAGCGCTTGGCTCAGAGCGCTGAGATACTCAGGTAGACCTGCTGGGTTTGATCTGAGAAACTCTTGGCCAACGCTCTCTCTCTTTCTGTCTCTATCCTTATATCCCTCTCCTCTCTCCGCTCTCTTTCTCCCCCCCCCCCCCCCCATCCTCTCTCTCTCCCCCTCCCACCCTCTCTCTCTCCCTCTCTCCCTCTCCTCGCTATCTCTTTGCCCCCCCCCCCCCCCTTCTCTCTCTCTCTCTCTCTCTGTACAGTGCAGTGCCCAGTGTGTGTCTGAGGATGACGTGTCTCCTTTAATCCTCATTAGACCTCATGGCCCCCGGGGGAGAAGGCGGCTCGAGCTCTGGCGTCAGGTCCTCGAGCAAAGCGATCTGGCCAGCGGGCATTGTTGTTAAATGTGAAGTGTTAAATGTGAAGTGTTAAATGTGAAGTGTTAAATGTGAAGTGTTAAATGTGAAGTGTTAAATGTGAAGGGCACTCACTTTTAAACTTTTCAGTGTTGAAACTTATTTAATGCCGTTTGCGGGAAGTGGTGTGAAGAGTTACTGAATGCAAGTTGTAAATGGATCCTCAGTGATGGCGGTTTCTGCCACTTCATGTATATGAAAGATCAACAATTATGTTGCAGATGAGAATGAAGCAAAGTCCCTCCATAGTTCTGTAGGCTATAGAGGAGCTGTCCGTGGTGCTGACAGGGCGAGTGTGTGTGTGTGTGTTTGCGTGCGTGTGTGTGTGTGTGCGTCTGTGTGTGTGTGTGTGTGTGTGTGTGTGTGTGTGTGTGTGTGTGTTTGCGTGCGTGTGTGTGTGTGTGCGTCTGTGTGTGTGTGTGTGTGTGTGTGTGTGTGCGTCTGTGTGTGTGTGTGTGTGTGTCTTCCAAAATAAATTGCCATGACCGAACACTAAGAGCTATATCGGATAAGACGAGTAATCCAATTTGTTTCATTTGTTTCTAATGTATTTGTTTACTTTTGCGACACTCCAATTTGAAACCGTAGATTTTTTAAATATCCAAATGTGATCGGAGGAAACAGCATCCTTATTCGATTTTTGCAAGCATTTTATAAGAGGCCTCTTAAAAACATCACGATTTCCTCGCTGTCAAACGATATAATTACTGCCATGGGTAATTTAACGGATCTGTGCGTCACAAATGGCTGTAAGTAGCCGACCTTTTCCCTTTCAGATTGAGTAAATTCGACCCGTATTAGATAAAGGTCTAGGTCTACTCTTTACCACAGTATGATAGCGTTCATCATTATGGTCAGTTCCGCTCCTTTGACAAAGACAGACAAGTTAGTCAAAAAAGCAAAGTGTAACACTTCATCGGAGAAGTCCACACCCCACCTGTTACATCGAATCTATAGCGCTTTTCTTCGACACAAAGACGCTTTTTTAAAATCATCTTCTTCAGTGTTCCACAAATGATTGTATATTGTATAATCATATATAAAAAGCTGTCTATAAGGCAGGTGGTGAGGTTAACAATAGAACCTTCCATCTCTTTCCATTATCTTCTTGCATAAGTGTGATTAATTGATCTCTTCCTTCTCTCTCTCTCCCCCTTCCTTCTATCTCTCCCTCTCTCTCTCTCTCTCTCTCTCTCTCTCTCTCTCTTTCTCCCTCTCCCCCTTCTTTCCTTCTATCTCTCTATCTCTCTCTTTCTCTCCCTCCCTCCCTCCCCCCCCCCCCCTCTCTCTCTCTCTGGGAGTGTGTCAGAGTTGGTCTGTATATTGTGCATCTTGTGCATCTTTACCAGTGCTGCCTTGACAACACACATTCATATCTGAATGGGATTCATCTGGATGAATAAAGGATCGCTCCCTCTCTCTCTCTCTCTCCCTCTCCCCTTCTCTCCCTCTCTCTCCCTCTCTCTCCCTCTCCCCTTCTCTCCCTCGCTCCCTCTCTCTCCCTCTCTCTCCTTCTCTCTCCCTCTCCCCTTCTCTCACTCGCTCCCTCTCTCTCTCTCCCTCCCCCCTTCTCTCTCTCACTCCCTCTCTCCCCCTCCCTTCCTCCCTCCCTCTCTCTCTCTGTGTACAAGGGTCACTTCTGACCTCCACTGTGTCGGCCTCTATAAGATCAGGTTAGGCCCATTAGCAGCTTTCTAAGCTTATGTGTCTAGTACCTCAGTGTCAATCAGGGGAGGCTGGCGGAGGTAGAAATTGGAGGACGGACTCATTGTAATGCATGGAATGGAATGAGGAATGGTATCAAACAAGTCCTTATTCCGTTCCATGCATTACAATGAGCTCGTCTTCCAATTTCTACCTCCGCCAGCCTCCCTCGGTGTGAATACACCTTGACAGCACTTCGGTAGTCTGAAGAGGCTTCCACCTCCAGTCTCCTCAGGACTGGTGAGATCAGGGGCAGGTCAAAGCGCACACACACACACACACACACATACACATGCACGCACACACACACACACACACACACACACACATACATGTCCGCCCTAGCAGTTAACACCTGCTCACCAGCTAGACTATCAGACTGTTACTGTCCTGCCCACTACACCCTCCTGGTCTGTTACTGTCCTGCCCACTACACCCTCCTGGTCTGTTACTGTCCTGCCCACTACACCCTCCTGGTCTGTTACTGTCCTGCCCACTACACCCTCCTGGTCTGTTACTGTCCTGCCCACTACACCCTCCTGGTCTGTTACTGTCCTGCCCACTACACCCTCCTGGTCTGTGCCAGTACCTCCCTCTCTCCTCCCCCCTCTCCCCTCCTCCCTCTCTCCTCCTCCCTCTCCCCTCCTCCCTCTCTCCTCCTCCCTCTCTCCTCCCCCCTCTCCCCTCCCCCCTCTCTCCTCCTCCCTCTCCCTCTTGTGTGTGGGCGTGGCCAGGTTCTCGTTTCCCTTCATCTTCTCCACCTGCCTGATCTCCACCCCTGCTTCCCTCCACTCATCACCTGCCTGATCTCCACCCCTGCTTCCCTCCACTCATCACCTGCCTGTACTAAAACCCCTGCTTCCCTCCACTCATCACCTGCCTGATCTCCACCCCTGCTTCCCTCCACTCATCACCTGCCTGATCTCCACCCCTGCTTCCCTCCACTCATCACCTGCCTGATCTCCACCCCTGCTTCCCTCCACTCATCACCTGCCTGTACTAAAACCCCTGCTTCCCTCCACTCATCACCTGCCTGTACTAAAACCCCTGCTTCCCTCCACTCATCACCTGCCTGATCTCCACCCCTGCTTCCCTCCACTCATCACCTGCCTGATCTCCACCCCTGCTTCCCTCCACTCATCACCTGCCTGTACTAAAACCCCTGCTTCCCTCCACTCATCACCTGCCTGTACTAAAACCCCTGCTTCCCTCCACTCATCACCTGCCTGATCTCCACCCCTGCTTCCCTCCACTCATCACCTGACTGTACTAAAACCCCTGCTTCCCTCCACTCATCACCTGCCTGTACTAAAACCCCTGCTTCCCCTCCACTTTTGACCATCTTTCCTTTATCCTCCAGAAACCCTACCTGGCTAGTCATCTGTCTACCTGTCTGCCTGTGAACCTACCTGCTCCCACTACCCGCCTGCCCTGTCTTTCTGCCTGCCCTGTCTGTCTGCCTGCCCTGTCTGTCTGCCTGCCCTGTCTGTCTGCCTGCCCTGTCTGTCTGCCTGCCCTGTCTTTCTGCCTGCCCTGTCTGTCTGCCTGCCCTGTCTGTCTGCCTGCCCTCTCTGTCTGCCTGCCCTGTCTTTCTGCCTGCCCTGTCTGTCTGCCTGCCCTGTCTGTCTGCCTGCCCTGTCTGTCTGCCTACCCTGTCTGTCTGCCTGCCCTGTCTGTCTGCCTGCCCTGTCTGTCTGCCTGCCCTGTCTGTCTGCCTGCCCTGTCTGTCTGCCTACCCTGTCTGTCTGCCTACCCTGTCTGTCTGCCTGCCCTGTCTGTCTGCCTGCCCTGTCTGTCTGCCTGCCCTGTCTGTCTGCCTGCCCTGTCTGTCTGCCTACCCTACCTGTCGTGTCCCTTCGTGTCCGTAACAGTTATGTCACATAACGTTATTCTCTCTGCCAATCCTCCCTTCCTTCCTTTCCTTCCTTCCTTCCTCCCCTCCTCCTCTCTTCCTCCCCTCCCCCCCTCCTCTCTCACCAGTAAGCCTGAGCCTGCTGCAGGGGAGGCTGGTTGATGTAGAAATGTTGTTTTTCTAGCCTTGACCTGAGGTGCACCTCTCTCTTCTGTCTTCATTCCTCTCTCTCTCCCTTTCTATATCATCTGCTCTCTCGCCCTCCCCACCCCTTCCTCCTCTCCCCCTCTCCCTCTCTCTCTCCCCCCCTCCTCCTCTCTCCCCCGCCCCTTCTCCAGACTGTCGTCTCAGTCAGGGTCATGAAGATGGTTCTTGAGAGTGTGTCTGTGTCTGTGTCTGTGTCTGTGTGTGTGTGTGTGTGTGTGTGTGTGTCTCAGAGAGAGAGAGAGAGAGACAGAGAGCACATGCGCAACAGAGATAAAGACAGTCTCCTGTGGAGTTGCGTGGGGATGGAGGGATGGAGGGATGGAGGAGGAGGAGGAGGAGGAGGAGGGATGGAGGGATGGAGGAGGAGGAGGAGGGACCAGGGCAGGTGGGGGGGCGGGGGGCAGACAGCACCACACCACCAGTTGTCCAGCTAAACAGCAGTGAGTTAGCAGAGCTCCGCCCCTGCTCAGATCACACATACGTCCTGTGGTGGCGATTGGCCTGTCCCCGCTGGGAGATCCCTCTGTGCTGCTGATCCCAGGGTCACACACACACACACACACACACACAGAGACACGCAGCACACACACACACACACACGCAGAGACACGCAGCACACACACACACGCAGAGACACGCAGCACACACACACACACGCAGAGACATGCAGCACACACACACGCACACACACACACACACAGAGACACGCAGCACACACACACAGAGACACGCACACACACACACACACACAGTGGTCTATTTGTCTGTCTCTGCCATCTCTATGGTAATAGGTGGAAGTGTGAGTGAAAGGACCTCCTGTGGCTGTAGACTGTCTGGATGAATGAGTGGAAAGTTACGTGTTGACATCAAATACATTCTCACATGAAGACTGAATAGAGCTGGGAGGGAGGGGGGGAGGGGGAGGAGGGACGGAGGGAGGGAGAGAGAGAGGGAGAGAGCGAGGGAGAGAGAGTAGGAGGAGGACATGCTCTTGAATGTCTTAATCAGATTCAGAGAGAATTGGTCTTTTGTGTGGTCTCTTCTGACAGCGTCTCCATGTCACCCCTCCAACACACACACACACACAAAGTTAAACCTGTTCTAGCATGAATAGGCCTATTGGGGAGATTACACAGAGAATTGGAGGCTGTGTGGAGATGGTGTAGGTGGTGTAGGTGGTGATGGATGTAGATGGTGTAGGTGGTGATGGTGTAGGTGGTGATGGATGTAGATGGTGTAGATGGTGATGGTGTAGGTGGTGTAGATGGTGATGGTGTAGGTGATGTAGATGGTGTAGGTGGTGATGGATGTAGATGGTGTAGGTGGTGTAGATGGATGTAGATGGTGTAGGTGGTGATGGATGTAGATGGTGTAGATGGTGATGGATGTAGATGGTGTAGGTGGTGTAGATGGTGATGGATGTAGATGGTGTAGGTGGTGTAGATGGATGTAGCTGGTGTAGATGGATGTAGATGAGTGTTAGTCACCAGGAAGAGTTCTGTATGGAGGTGAAGTTGTTATTAACCAGAGCGAGAGAGAGAGAGAGAGAGAGAGAGAGAGAGAGAGGGGGGGGAGAGAGAACGCTGCCTAGCAGCAGTTACAAAGTTATTTTGGGATGCTCACATTACTTTTTAATTATTATTATTTTACTTATTTTGTTAACTACCTGTGTTGTATAATATGTTCACCTACAGGGAACTCTCAGTGAACATTACACCACTCCTAACCCTAACCCCAACACAACACCACTCCTAACCCCAACACCACTCCTAACCCTAACCCCAACACAACACCACTCCTAACCCTAACCCCAACACAACACCACTCCTAACCCCAACACAACACCACTCCTAACCCTAACCCCAACACAACACCACTCCTAACCCCAACACAACACCACTCCTAACCCCAACACAACACCACTCCTAACCCCAACACAACACCACTCCTAACCCTAACCCCAACACAACACCACTCCTAACCCCAACACAACACCACTCCTAACCCTAACCCCAACACAACACCACTCCTGACCCCAACACAACACCACTCCTAACCCCAACACAACACCACTCCTAACCCCAACACCACTCCTGACCCCAACACAACACCACTCCTAACCCCAACACAACACCACTCCTGACCCCAACACAACACCACTCCTAACCCCAACACAACACCACTCCTAACCCCAACACAACACCACTCCTAACCCCAACACAACACCACTCCTGACCCCAACACAACACCACTCCTGACCCCAACACAACACCACTCCTAACCCCAACACAACACCACTCCTAACCCCAACACAACACCACTCCTGACCCCAACACAACACCACTCCTGACCCCAACACAACACCACTCCTAACCCTAACACAACACCACTCCTAACCCCAACACAACACCACTCCTGACCCCAACACAACACCACTCCTGACCCCAACACAACACCACTCCTAACCCCAACACAACACCACTCCTGACCCCAACACAACACCACTCCTAACCCTAACACAACACCACTCCTGACCCCAACACAACACCACTCCTGACCCCAACACAACACCACTCCTAACCCCAACACAACACCACTCCTAACCCCAACACAACACCACTCCTGACCCCAACACAACACCACTCCTGACCCCAACACAACACCACTCCTAACCCTAACACAACACCACTCCTGACCCCAACACAACACCACTCCTGACCCCAACACAACACCACTCCTAACCCCAACACAACACCACTCCTGACCCCAACACAACACCACTCCTGACCCCAACACAACACCACTCCTAACCCCAACACAACACCACTCCTGACCCCAACACAACACCACTCCTAACCCTAACACAACACCACTCCTGACCCCAACACAACACCACTCCTGACCCCAACACAACACCACTCCTAACCCTAACACAACACCACTCAACAATAGAAACACCACACAACAATAGAAACACCACACAACAATAGAAACACCACACAACAATAGAAACACCACTCAACAATAGAAACACCACACAACAATAGAAACACCACTCAACAATAGAAACACCACTCAACAATAGAAACACCACACAACAATAGAAACACCACTCAACAATAGAAATAACTTTATTGAAATCCCACTCTTGCACACATACAAATCTTTCAACTCACTTCCAATGCACACACACACACACACAACTTCTGTATTTAAAGAATTTCCTTAAAAAAAAAAAGATAATTTCTACAGACATTTGGGCTGTACATTTCAGACCTGCTAACACAGCTTTATTCATATACAGGAGGAGACATAAAAAAAAAAAGCATTTAGCTTGAAGACATATTTAGCAGAGCATGGAGCATGCTTGAACATAAACATTTTTATGAAGTCTTGCTCCGAAAGAGACCATACAACTTGATGACAAAACATAAGTTACAACAGACAATAAGCCTGTCTGGTAAATGATGTAAACCTCCTATACCACCGTACACAGACCAACGTGCTGCCCCCTTCTGGCTGGAAGTGGGAACGCAGCCTTCAGTTCATATTCAGGACATGAAGATCAAGGCAACAAGACGAGGAAGGGGGGGAGAGAGAGAGAGAGAGGGAGAGGGGGGAGAGGAGGAAGGGGGAGAGAGAGAGGGAGAGGGGGGAGAGGAGGAAGGGGGAGAGAGAGAGGGAGAGGGAGAGGGGGGAGAGGAGGAAGGGGGAGAGAGAGAGGGAGAGGGGGGAGAGGAGGAAGGGGGAGAGAGAGAGGGAGAGGGAGAGGGGGGAGAGGAGGAAGGGGGAGAGAGAGAGGGAGAGGGGGGAGAGGAGGAAGGGGGAGAGAGTAGGAAGGGGGGAGAGGAGGAAGGGGGAGAGAGAGAGAGGGAGAGGGGGAGAGGAGGAAGGGGAGAGAGAGAGGGAGAGGGGGGAGAGGAGGAAGGGGAGAGAGAGGGAGAGGGGGGAGAGAGAGAGGGAGAGGGGGGGAGAGAGAGAGGGAGAGGAGGAAGAGGGGGAGAGGGCGATATAGAAAGGGAAAGAAAACAATCACATGTTCATGTTTAACAGATAACAGAGTTATCAACAGCATACGCAGAGACGCAGCAATGCTACATGGCTAGCAGCAAAACAAGCATTGCAAAATAAGATGTTTGTAACCAAGCAACCAGTTGCGTCATATTTTCTATTTGTCACAATAAGTTTATTTTTCTTTCAACTAAGAGGCTAGCATTGCTCACAGCAAACCTTTCTACAGACACAAAAGCAGTTTATACATTGAGGGTGTCATATTTTCACATAAGTGCTTTACAAAAAACCCTGAATTTTTTATTTCAACATCACATAAATATGCTACTCAACACCAGGGGGCAGTGTCCCGGACACAGATTAAGTGGAGTCCTGGACTAGAAATGCTCTCTAATCTCAATAGGTGTCTGGGACACCTGCCTTTACCACCGTACCTCCCTTGGCACCGTGTGTTCTGCTAGAAAACCCCAGAACTGGAAATAAGGTTCTACCTGGAACCTAATAGGGTTCTATAAAGAGTTATCCTGAGAACCAGAGAACCCTTTTTCATAAGAGCACACTCTGAGAAAAAATTGTTCTAAAAAGGTTCTTCATTTGTCCCCATAGGGGAACCCTTTTGGGTTCCATTTAGAACCTTCTGTGAAAGGGGTTCTATATGGAACCCAAAGGGGTTCTTCAAAGGGTCAAATGAAGAACCCTTTAGAACCTTTTTGTTGTAAGAGTGTGTGATGACTCAGAGGAAAAGAAGCATCTTCTAGAACCCAGAAAGGAAGGCACTGTGCTACCATGCACTAACACACTCCAACGTTCTACAGGACCTCTACCAGGGGAGGCTGGGGCAGGTAGACCAGGGGAGGCTGGGGCAGGTAGAAACTGGAGGACGGGCTCATTGTAATGAGTGTTTGATACCGTTCCTCATTCCAACCCAGGCATTACAATGAGCCCGTCCTCCGATTTCTACCTCCAGCAGCCTCCCCTGCATAGACGTGCCCCATGTCTCAAAGTATTTGACTAATTATCACAAACTGAAGGGTTTGTAAAAGGGGACCAATCTGGTGGCTTGGAAGAAAACAGTCCAACTGCTTCAAGAAAAATCTTCTCAGGAAAAACAAAAAACAGGTCCTTTTTTTGACATTCTGTTTTATTCATGTCACAGGGTGTGTGTGTGTGTGTGTGTGTAGGTGTGTGTGTCTGTCTGTGTCTGTGTGTGCGTATGTGTGTGTGTGTGTGTGTGTGTGTGTGTGTCATACAGCCGTGGTGTCCCCGTAGTCCCTGTTCCAGCGTACGTAGAGGTCCAGAGTCTGAGGACTGACGCTCCTCTTGATCTTCTTCAGAGACTCCACAAAGTCACCGAAGTGGATGTTCCTCACCTGCGCGCGCACACACACACACACACACACACACACACACACACACACACAGAGAACACAGAACACGCACACACAGAACACAGGTGAGTTTCATTAACTCGTTCAGTGCTGAGGGTGAATAAAATCACCCAAGGTGTCAACATTCTAGATCGCCACGGGCGACTTTATTCACCAAATGATGACGCTTCATTTTGTAGCCAATCAGAGTGTTGTTGCTAGGTAAACACCACATAGAACACTTGGCTCTCTGGGTGGTGAGGGTTCCGGAACTCTTTGGCAGTTGGTGAGTTAATGCTTCACTAAGGATCTCTCTGATAATCGGTGTTAACCTGACATGAGATCTAGAAGGTTCTTTTACCTCGTTGGCCGCCATGTTCCTGACCTGTTCCGGACGCAGTTCTGTCAACGTAAACAACATGACTTTAGGAGACAATATACTGCACCATTCCTGTCAAACATCTCCACTTTTAACATCTCACAACCCGTCAACGCAAACTAAAAGTAGACTTCTCAGCCACGTCTGAATCAGTTTGAGTTTTGACAAATGACTACGTTGCTCACCTCTGATTGGTCCGAGGGAGGCGTCTTTGGCCAATGAGGTGAGGTCGCTGCCAGAGTAGCCATCTGTCATTCTGAAAACCACAACACAGGTACTTAAGAGGGGAGGCTGATGGAGGTAGACATTGGAGGACAGGAGGTAGACATTGGAGGACAGGAGGTAGACATTGGAGGACAGGAGGTAGACATTTGAGGACAGGAGGTAGACATTGGAGGACAGGAGGTAGACATTGGAAGACAGGAGGTAGACATTGGAAGACAGGAGGTAGACATTGGAGGACAGGAGGTAGACATTGGAGGGCAGGAGGTAGACATTGGAGGACAGGAGGTAGACATTGGAGGACAGGAGGTAGACATTGGAAGTCAGGAGGTAGACATTGGAGGACAGGAGGTAGACATTGGAGGACGGGCTCATTGTAATGCATGGAACGGCATGAGGAGTGTGTTTGATACCATTCCTCATTCCATTCCATGCATTACAATGAGCCCGTCCTCCGATGTCTACCTCCAGCAGCCTCCCCTGGTGTAGGTACAGTAACAGGTGGTTTACCTGGCCAGCTGAGACAGCTCTTTCTGAGTCAGAGGGTTGCCGTGTTTCCCCAAGAGGTTCTTCACCAGCTTGAACCGTGTCTGTCACACACACACACACACACACACACATTTTATATGAGAGACAGACACAGACAGACAGACACAAACACAAACACACACACACACACACACGTTACATTCTAGCAGAGAAACTGCAGTACAAAAAAGGGCACACAATAGCTTATTGACTACGGGAGTACATTAAGATGGTGGAGTTCTACAGTTGTGTTGGGTTGTGATGGGTTAGGGTTAGGGTTAGGGTTAGTCAGTTCTACAGTTGTGTTGGGTTGTGATGGGTTAGGGTTAGGGTTAGTCAGTTCTACAGTTGTGTTGGGTTGTGATGGGTTAGGGTTAGGGTTAGGGTTAGTCAGTTCTACAGTTGTGTTGGGTTGTGATGGGTTAGGGTTAGGGTTAGTCAGTTCTACAGTTGTCTAGATGATGGGTTAGGGTTAGGGTTAGTCAGTTCTACAGTTGTCTAGATGATGGGTTAGGGTTAGGGTTAGTCAGTTCTACAGTTGTCTAGATGATGGGTTAGGGTTAGTCAGTTCTACAGTTGTCTAGATGATGGGTTAGGGTTAGTCAGTTCTACAGTTGTCTAGATGATGGGTTAGGGTTAGTTAGTTCTACAGTTGTCTAGATGATGTGTTAGGGTTAGTCAGTTCTACAGTTGTCTAGACGATGCGTCTTGTTGACATTCATACCTCTTCCGTTGGTAAAGCCACGTATATCCGCTTAGCGAACCGCCTGCAGAGAGAACGGCTTCAATACACGTCCACACACTGAGACACTGTAGTATAGTATAGTATAGTATACTGTATTGTATTGAGAGTGCCATCTAGTGGTGGAGAGACGTTAGTACAGTGAGGCCCACCTAAGAACAGCTTCATCCAGCTCCTGAGGCCTGTTGGTTGCTCCCATCACCAACACCCTCTCATCACCTCCAGACTGCACCTACACACACACACACACACACACACACACACACACACACACAGCGAGAGAGAATGAGAAAGGAAGGCCAGTTATACTCCAGTGAAACCGATAGTGTAATGTAGACAGCTGTGGTAGAATCAGACACAGAGGGAGTATCGGAGGCCATCTTACCCCGTCAAACTCAACAAGGAACTCTGTCTTCAGTCTTCTACTGGCATCGTGCTCTCCCTCCCTCCGCTCACACAGAAGACTGTCTATCTCATCTGTGTGTGTGTGTGTGTGTGTGTGTGTGTGTGTGTGTGTGTGTGTGTGTGTGTGCGTGCGTGTGTGTGTTGGGGGGGGGGGGGGGGGGGGTAGACAGGCAAACATGCTTATGGTTCCATGGCAGGTATGAGACATGTGCTTCAGGTGTGAGACATGTGCTTCAGGTGTGAGACATGTGCTTCAGGTGTGAGACATGTGCTTCCTTGGTTGTTTCCGTTTGGTTCAGACACTTTAAACTAGAGTCTCCCGATGGAGACGACAACCCTTAGATGAGACATTCTCTGATTATAGGAGTTTGGGTTGTTGTAGTGTAGTGTAGTGATTCAGTATTACTTTCATAATAAACTTTCAGAATAAACAGAGGTCTTGCCTATGAAGATGATTGAGGGCTGCAGTTCTCTGGCCACTGCAAACAAAGCTCTGACCAGCTTCTCTCCCTCCCCCACCTACAGAGAAACACAGGAACAACACACACTTATGGATTTAGATCTTTTCATTCGTATTTTCTTGTTTATTTTTCTGTTTTTTAACTGTACTCTACTGTTTCCACCTGCAAAAACATTAACTGTGTCTTTCCTTATAAACTAATGTGATGTAACTGGACGAACAGCTGTGATGAGCAGAAGATCCAGCCCAGTGGATGGGGATGAGACTGTTCATATAATAATCCTACATGATATGAAGTATATTAACAATATGATATACTCCTAATGGAGTCAAAATAACAAAAGCAGAAAAAAGTAAAAAGCAGCAAAGTGTTGATGGCCTCACGTATTTGGAGGTCAGACTGGCTGCACTGATGTTGAAGAATGTGGCGTTGGACTCCATAGCAACCGCCTTGGCCTATCGTACGAGGAGAAGAAAAGATGTGAAACATTCTAGATCACAGAGAACATTGTAGATCACAGAGAACATTGTAGATCACAGAGAACACACACTCTTTTATGCTCAGTTCCCAGGCGTTTCCGTTGCATTAGCCATAGTGTGTGTGTGTGTGTGTGTGTGTGTGTGTGTGTGTATGTATGTGTTCAGTCTGATTATGACACATCCATGCAGAACCCTGGAGCAATGACAAAACAAGAGCCTTTTTTGTGTGTGTGTGCGCGTGCATGCGTGTGTGTTCCAGTATGAACCTTACCTTATTGGGGGCAAGTCTGTGTGTGTGTGTGTGTGTGTGTGTGTGTGTGTGTGTGTAATCTGATTATGGTACAGCCATGCATAGCCACTCTGCCTCAGAGGCAGCATTCGTCAGACAGTAAAGTAGGTGGTGGTGAGTCTTCTTATTTCCCCTCCATGTCTCTGGCGAGGGAGGCTGGTGGAGGTAGAAATCGGAGGACGGGGGAGGCTGGTGGAGGTAGAAATCGGAGGACGGGGGAGGCTGGTGGAGGTAGAAATCGGAGGACGGGCTCATTGTAATGCATGGAATGGATTGAGGAACGGTATCAATGGTATGTTTGATACCATTGTACATGTGTGTGATACCATGTCTCATTCCACTCCATGCATTACAATGAGCCCGTCCTCCGATTCCTACCTCCACCAGCCTCCCCTGTCCTCCGATTCCTACCTCCACCAGCCTCCCCAGGCACACGTGTCCAACCTCCGCCATCTTGGCACCACATTCTACCTGGCCGTCTCGTGGGAATCCTGTTCTGGGCCGTTCGGTTCCAACATGGTGTCTATCAACCTTCCCTACACCAATCAGACGGGCTGAACTCTGCATGTCAGGACATCCACCAACGCCTGGGTCACATGCTAGCCTCTCGATGGCGGTACCAGTATCAAACCTACCAGCATGGTCTTGCCGTTCCCCGGGGGTCCGAACAGGAGCAGGCCTCTGGCAGGGGCTCGTAGGCCCGTGAACAGCTGAGGAACAGCAGAGGAACAGCAGAGGAACAGCAGAGGAACAGCAGAGGCTGGTCAGAAGTCAACACCATATCCAGTATATACATATACTATATACTATATATATATACACTGTATACACATATATACATATACTATATACTATATATATATACACTGTAGCCCAGGAGTCTTATACTATATACTATATATATATACACTGTAGCCCAGGAGTCTTAAAGAACAGCCCGGTAAAAAGCCTGTTGAAATAAATAATTCATTGAAAATGTTTGGCATGCACACACACACACACACACACAACGCGTACACACACAAACGTGTGTGTATGTGTGTGCATGCCTCTGTGTGTGTGTGTGTGTGTGTGTGTGTGTGTGTGTGTGTGTGTGTGTGTGTGTGTACCTCTGGGCGGAGGGCAGGCAGGATGACTATCTCCTGCAGCGCCTGCTTAGCCAGCTCCTGACCCGCGATGTCCTCGAACCTCACCGTCGAGCCACTGGGACCCAACAATAGAATAATAATAATAACAACCCACATTAGAATTATAATAATAATAATAACAACACATAATAATAATAATGCATAATAATAATAATAAACACATTATAATAATAATAACAACACATTATAATAATAATAATAACACATTATAATAATAATAATAATAATAACCCACATTATAATAATAATAACACACATAATAATAATAATAATAATAATAATAATGATGATGATGCATTTATTTTGTACAGCGCTTTTCTCAGGACTCAACGACACCACATTCCATTTAGAGAACAAGAATAGACAGATACATAAAAACTAAAACAAAAGAGTCAGTAAAAACAACAATAAACACAGTTAAAGATTAAAAGCCAGGTTAAAAAGGTGTGAACGGAACAGAACAGAACAGAACAGAACAGAACAGAACAGAACAGAACAGAACAGAACAGAATACAATAGAATACAATAGAATAGAACAGAACAGAACAGAACAGAACAGAACAGAACAGAATAGAACAGAACAGAATACAACAGAACAGAACAGAACAGAACAGAATAGAATAGAATAGAATAGAATAGAATAGAATAGAATAGAATAGAACAGAACAGAACAGAATACAACAGAATACAATAGAATAGAACAGAACAGAACAGAACAGAACAGAACAGAACAGACCAGAATAGAACAGAATAGAAGCAGTAGAAATACAGCCAATCAGAACAGACTAGAATGAACAGTGGGGGGGGTTAGGGGGGGGTAACCTCCTGAACTTCAGGTCTCACCTGTCGATGACCTCGTTGAGGATGAGGTTGGCCAGCTTGCTGTCGACGTTCTTCAGGTTCTTCATGTCTCTCTTCTTCTGTGGTGTGGAGGAGGGGGGCGTGCTGGGCTTACCATTCTGACGGCTCCCGGCCTTGCCCTGGAAACAAGAGAAGAAGAGACTTGGTTAGGAGGGGGGGGGGGTGTGTGTGGGTGTGGGTGTGTGTGTGTGTGGGTGTGTGTGTGTGTGTGTGTACCTCACCTTATTGTTGCTGGTCTGGGGGGGCGGTCTGTGTGTGTGGCTGCTGGAGGGACCACTGAAGCTGGGGGAACGGTGGTGGCCCCCCTGCCCCCCCGCGGAGGGGGGGTTCTTTGGGGTGTGCTTTGGTCGAGGGAGGGAGTGGCTGGAGTGGGTCAGGAGGTCCCTCTTCTTGGGAATGGCGCCACCTACTGTTGGGAGTTGGGATTATTCTGGTTAGGATATGTTAGCCATATGGACGTATGGACAACCTCCCCTGAGGACACGCTGGTTAAACTAGAGGCTCACACACACACACACACACACACACACACACACACACACACACACACACACACACACACACACACATTTCATTACTATTTCATTCAGAAGTGAAATTGCAGGCTACACTTCAGACAGTGTTGAGACTGAGTCGTGTCTCCAGTGGACGGTTGTTTATTCCTGCTTCCAGCGGTGGTGGTATTCTTTAAGAGGGACGGTGGTATTCTTTAAGAGGGACGGTGGTATTCTTTAAGAGGGACGGTGGTATTCTTTAAGAGGGACGGTGGTATTCTTTAAGAGGGACGGTGTTCCTGGAAGGTGTCGCTACGTTCATTTGTTAGCAGGAGCTAGCAGTGTGTGTTCGGAGGGGGAAGGACCTGTGGTCATGGTAACGGTAACATTCGCCAGTTAGCTGTCTCCCACTGTTGTCATGGTAACGGCGTCTCCCAGTAGAACCCACCTGAGCGAAGGTGTCCGTTAAGGTACGGCTGGTTAGAGCCCTCTGTGTACAGGTCTCTCTGAGCCAGCCCTGACCGCAGCTTAGCTACACAACACCAACACCAACAACAACAACAACAACAAAAACAAAGAAACAAAACAATATTGGGGGCGGGAATCTCTACAATCAGAAAGCAATAATAAAAACATCAAATCATATCAACTCATAATGTAAGATAAACCAAACTAACAGGGAGTATTTCTACCCCACGCCCTGATTGGGCGTGAGGTTGAGGAGGGGCGGGACTACGTTATCATGCCACACAAAACCACGAGGCTTATGGGTAGGGCAGAGAGGACCATCAACATTCCACAGCGTCTTTGTTCACGACCCCAAACACGGCGCCCATTTCCCCTGAAGGAAACGTCACAGGAGGATAGCCTTCTGCTGCAGCACGCTGTGAGATGGCTGATCGGGGAGGCTGGCGGAGGTAGGAATCGGAGGACGGGCTCATTGTAATGCCTGAAATGGAATGAGGAACGGTGTCTTTGTGTTTGATACCGTTCCTCATTCCGTTCCATGCATTACCATGAGCCGGTCCTCCGATTTCTACCTCCAGCAGCCTCCCCTGGCTGAGACAGCTGTGTGGGGCCAGAGGGGTGTCATGGTGTCATTGTGAGCGTGGTGGAGATGGTTTAGAGACAGCTGTGTGGGGCCAGAGGGGTGTCATGGTGTCATTGTGAGCGTGGTGGAGATGGTTTAGAGACAGCTGTGTGGGG